>NC_141929.1:22110551-22413162 GCF_057802395.1 Ceratotherium simum simum | reverse complement strand
AATCGTCCTCCTTTTTTTTTTTCCTTCCCCAAAGCCCTAGTGGATAGTTGTATGTCATAGTTGCACATCCTTCTAGTTGCTGTATGTGGGACACGGCCTCAGCATGGCCAGAGAAGCCTCGGTGTGCGCCCAGGATCCGAACCCGGGGCCGCCAGTAGCGGAGTGCGTGCACTTAACCGCTAAGCCACTGGGCCGGCCGAACACTACTTACTTTTATCAAATGCTGTGAGGTTTAAAAATATATGGTACAAAGCCAATTTCAAGTGTACCTATATGGTGTATGTGTGTGTCTGTGGGTGTGCATGTGTGTGTACATGTGATATGTGTGTATGTGTATATATACATGATTAAATCATTCTATATATGATTAAATGGTGTTTATATTTTATATCTATGATTAAGTAGCCTAAAAGGTATTTATATAATGATCAAATATATATAGAAAATATGATCATATATGTGTACAATTAAGTATTATGTATATATATCTGTATATGTGTAAATATGTATATATGTAATATATTTCGAATAATATATATATGATTAAGTTGTTTATTCACTCACAAATAATTATTTTCTTTGTTCATGCATTCGTTCACTCATCAATAGTAGTACAAGTAGTGGTAGTAATAGTAATAATAGCTAAACAAGGTATACCCAGGCTCTTGCCCTTACAAAGTTACTTAAAGACCCTACTGTGTGTCCGTCTTCTCCCAAGCAGCTTGTATTGAAGGAGGACCCGGCATGGCTCTTCTCAGGTGTGTGTCCCTCAAGATGAAATCCATTCCCATGCATTTCTTTTTTTTTTTTTTTTATAATTTTATTTATTTATTTACTTTTCCCCAAAGCCTCAGTAGATAGTTGTATGTCATAGCTGCCCATCCTTCTAGTTGCTGTATGTGGGACACAGCCTCAGCATGGCCAGAGAAGCAGTGCGTTGGTGCGCACCCGGGATCCGAACCGGGCTGCCAGTAGTGGAGCGCGCGCACTTAACCGCTAAGCCACAGGGCTGGCCCCCCCATGCATTTCTTTAAAGAGTTTAAGGAAAGAGGCTACCAGGGTTTTCTTGAAAAACGTGGATGTTTAACTAATTTAGGAGATTATCAGTAGTGAGATCACACAGAGCTAGTGATACAGACCCCAGTGTAGGCACGGTTCCTCTCATGAACTTGATTTTAAGTGAGTGGGAAGGAAGGAAGGACCTCTAACTGTGTGGTTATTTACTTCCTGTTGCTAAGCATCCCAATCTCTACAAAGTATATGCTGGTTTATTTTTCAGCGCTTTGAATCATAAACTTCGGTACCTATAAATTATTTTTTCTCATTCACATATGAGAAGAAATCTTTGAATTCCTGGAGGTGGGGATTGCTGAAGTCTTTTAATAGAGCATTTTGGAGATGTTTTGGAAAGTGGAAATGATCACTTCCACAACCAACCTAGTGGTGTAATGTCATCAGTTTATCTATAAAAAGATGCTGTGTGTCTGTGGGTTGAACCATTAATTTATGGCTCCCTAAAGCTGGATTTATTACAATAGCACAGTGGGTTGAAGCCAGAGATAAGGATTTTACTTTACCACCTGCTGGGTTTACAGCCGTGGGAACTCTGAGCCTCAGTCTTTATATGTAATGCATGTAATATAAATAACAAATTATATAAAAATATGTATAGTATAAAGTAATAATTCCCCCTCACAACTACCATGAGCAGGGTTATCAGCTTTATCCAAAAAAACTAAGACACAATTAAATTTGAATTTCAGATAAATGTTGGAAACAGTTTTAGTGTAAGTACATCTAATGCTATATTTGGGACATACTTATACTATACAAATTGATTGTTTATCTGACATTCAAAGTTAACTGTCCTGTATTTTAATTGGTAACCCTAGTCATGAGAGTTATTTGAGAGAACTCTCAAAGTAACTCATGTCACTTTTCTTTCTTTCTCCTTGGATGCTAGTATATATTAGCAACATGTGGGTACAGTCTCTATAGGCAAACATCCTGGGTTCATGTCTTCGCTCTGTCTCTTCTCAGCCATGTGAATTTAGACAATTTATTCAATCTGTCCATGTTTCTATTTCTTTATTTTTAAATTAGAATAATAGTAGTACTGACCTCATATGGTTGTTGTGTAGATTAAATATAAGTTAATATACATAAAATGCTTAGAATCTGCCCTTTACATGTGCTATTATTAGTATATCTAATATCCTCTCCAGTTTTGGGATCAGAGTATACACATGATAAATATGTTGAATAGAGAAAGAAAGAGAGAGAGAGGGAGAGAGAAAAGGACAGACTGAAGAAGGAAGAAAGAAGACAGGAGGGGAAAAGGGGAGGAAGAGGGAAAAGATTCACCTAGAACACCAAGAAATGCTAGAGGAAAACATATTCACTCAATTATGAAGAATAACCACACTTTCTACTCACAAGCAGGTAAGTTTGGTTCTAAAAACGATTGGCGCGTTTTTTATTTTTCAAAGGGAGCCAGCATCAAAATCGATCAAAAAAAAAGCTGCCAGGATCTTACCCAAATAAATACATTTGGAAAAGAATCCATCTTTCTGCTTATGTAAAAATAATGAAAAGATGTGCAGGGATGACACATTTCTGGAATAAATTTGAAGAAAATTGTTTCCTACAATTTCACAAAAGGACCTTAGGGAAGGAAAGCCTATTCAGTAATTAAATCACTTGTCACCCTCACACATTGGCAGATCTATGGAGATGTCACTTCAGGGAATTTGATGGCTGCTCTCCCATGGGAGTGCTTCGCTTTGGGGAATCTGAAGCCTTACTTAAAGAGGTCATTTCCTCCATAGATTCGAAGAGTGATTACAGGAGTGACAGGTTTTCTTGTTATTGTAAGGCATGTGACACACCTTTCATTTATGCACATATCAAGCCAAGTTGGATTTGTTCTGTGGATGTAGGTATATTTGAAATGTTTCAGAATAAGGATTTCAGATAATTTTTAAATATAAAAAGAAGGGAATGGAAACTGGTGCTATTTTTATGTTCTCTGAATCCAGCCATCAGTCCTGCATATTATTGTCATGGTCTAGAGGACAAAGGAGGGAACTTCCTGGTCACGAAATGCACCTATTTGAGAAGTGTTGGAGGGTCTCTCACTGGAGAATACGAGACTGGGGATCAGAGGGCCGAAATCACCTGTTCAGACATGTGAAGATGGGGCATAGAAATGAGTAATAAGTTGGGGCAAACAAATGCATAATAAGATGTGGCACTCAAGAGGGATTGATGAACCAAGAAAGGAAAGGAAAGGAGAGTGGGCAGAGCAGATGACAGGGGGAAGGTCAGGTTTTCTTTCCTGAGGTTGAGGATGTGGAAGGGAAACATCTTCAACTTGGTTTTTGCAGGTAACCGAGACGCACATGTGCAGGCAGCCTGGTGCATTATCAGACAGATATTTTGTTTGCACTTCTCTTTTCTCATCCATTTTACTGAAAAGGGAAATACTCGACAGGAGGGGCATGGCAGGGGGGGAAGAACTTCAGGCCTTGGAATCGCACAGACTCGGGATCAATGCAAGCTCCGAAATTGAGCATCTTGGAAAATGTACTTAGTCACTCTCTACTTTAGTTTCGTCATTTGTAAAAGAACGATTAAAAATCGCAGTTACCTTAAAAGATTACTGTGAAAGTAAATAAATAATGTTTTCTAAGTGCTTACCACAGAGTCTGGAACAAAATGAATCCTTAAATAATGTTAGTTGCTATGACCACCACCACCGCTTAAATTCTTACCACTTTATATAGCATCCTTCTCTCCTGTTTCTATATAGAAATATATAAATATATATATTTATATATTATAGAAATACATATAAATATTTTGTATAAATATATATACTGTGTATGTATATCTGCATACACAACAGATCACAGGCTACACATTCAAGAACTTACAGCTTATGTGAAACGCGCCCTTCACAACATTGCAAGAAGTTCCTTAAAACAATGAAATGCATATTATGGGATTTTCATTAGTATAGATTTTAATTCAAAAGTGTACCATAAATGGAAAGTCAAATGTTTACAGAGGCCATTGAGAAGAATAGGTGAGGGAAAAAAAAAAAAAAAACCTCAGGAACTGGAGAATTGTTCATACAGAAAGATTTTTAATCCACCATATTCAGAAGGCTCCATGTGTTCCATTTCTCAAAATGGATATGTTGAGATATATATACTTAAGCTTACCAAGTCAGATGGTGCTCACTTTGTTAGCAGCTAGTTTATGTTAAAGAAGTAGTCTGGGTCCAAGGAACAAGGCAAAAGATACGAGTCTGTGAGATCAACAAATTGAGAGAGAAGCTTGCAGTCCGGCTGTTACAAACCAACTCTGTCCTAACAGGACATCCTAAATCGTGGTCCATCACTACCTCCATATCTGACAGACCTCCTCTGGGCACCTCTATGTCTGTCATACTGCTCAGTCACACTTCTATCAAATCAGGAACCATGTTGTTTTGTAGTAGGCTGGTTATATGTGGGTTTCTCCTCTGTACTTTAGCTCCCAAAAGACTAGTGGAATATATAATCAGGTTATTCATCGTACTTGGTAAGCCCTGGAGAAATATTTGTGAAATGAAGATGATCTCTCATCAACCTTATGAACTAAATAGGTCACACAAGCAGCAAAGACACAAAATTTGTCTTAATGAATATTTCTGAAACAAAGTGATGGGAGATTCCTTTAAAATATGCCAGAAAATGCTAAGATTGTGGATTTCCATCCTTTGATCAAGAAGTTAAAAATGGATGACTTGTAATTTGCAAAAGGTTTCTGCCAGTGGAAGGAGGGGAATACATACATCACAGAATTTCCCTGGATTTCTCGTGTTACTTTGAGTCATTAGAGTTTGAACTGGTGGGTAACCTTGTACATAACTTGTCAGAATCAATAATTGCAATAATATTAGATCAGTTAGTGATTAGGATTGAAATTGAATACAAATTATATGTATTTGATTTTTTTTGATTCTTCTAAAGTTATAAATCTGAAAATTATAAAAGGTTCTTAGCCTAGACTTCTATAGATCATAAATTGATGACTACATTTAAAAGTATAAATTTGCTTATCGCACAGTCTACGACTTCTTATAATACCTTTAGAGCACAAGAGGGATCCTAATTTCTATTAACTTGTAGAGATCAAAAACAACTATATTCTGACATTTTCCTTAGGCAATGGAAACAATAAACTTACTTTGCTTGTTCTTTCTGTCAAGGACAAAACATGAAAAGGCAATACATTTATATCAGGGAATGATATAAAATGATGATATTTATAACCTCAGCTACTTTTAGATTGCCTTCATTATAATTTTACCCTCAATTATCCTGTATTATATTATGTTTAAAAATTTAAGCTAAAGTCTCATTATTTTGGAGACAAGCAGAACATGAATCCTATATCAATAATGAAAAATACAATAGCTTTGAGAATATTCTTCTATGCAGAATGAACTGCATTTTTTCCTACCATAAATAAAAACAATATACATTTTAGTCAGTGTGTATTTAGTATGGAAATAATTATTTCCTTAAATTACAGCATATATTTGCTGCTTTTGATTTTGATTTTTACTTAAACTATTTGGCTCTCCAATTTCCCGATATTAAAACTATGAATAAAAGATCTCAAATCTTCATTATTAAATAATTATCAAAGCCCATTTGGAAAAGAATATTATATCTAAAAATATATTTAAAGGATAAGAATTTATTTTACTGTTCTGTTTATTTAGATATTTATAACTTTGTCATTATAATTAATTAATCTGTCAAAACTATATAGAAACATTAAAACTTCTAAGAAATTTGTTTCTTTCAATTTATATTATTTAAAATAGTTTTAATTTTAAAATCTACTTGGATCCTATTATTAGATACACAAAGTTTTATAAATGTTCTATTGTCATCAGGTTTCTGTAAGTTTTACAAGATAAAATTCTTTGTTTGATCACTTATCCTTTGGTAACTTTTTGCAAAAATACTGTTGCAGAATCCTTATTGCAATTGCCTAAAGCATTTCCTGTATATTTTTAATGCCCTGTACATTTTTATTGCATCTTTTATAAACAACTTTGGGTTAAATAATTTTACCAAATTTAAGAGTCTTAGAATTTAGAAGATTTTAAGTGATTTACATTTATTTAAACAAATGTTGTAATTGATATATCATCATGTTAGTTTTCATTGCATATGTTTTGTTTTATCTTTGACCAGCTTCCTATTTTTTCTATTATTTTTTTTTTTCTTTTTTGCTGAGAAGATTGTCCCTGAGCTAACATCTGTGCCAATCCTCCTGTATTTTGTATGTGGGTCGCCGTCACAGCATGGCTGACAGTTGCCGTAGGTCCCTGCCTGGGATCCCACCCGTGAACCCAGGCCCTGAAGCAGAGCGTGCCACCAAACTTCACCACTATGCCACTGGGCCAGCCCCTTGTTAATTTTGTTTGTTTTGTTATATGTCCTCTTTGATTGCTGTTTACCTCTTCATAAGTTTGAAAATAGTTTACACGTTTTGATTTTTTTATTAACAGTAATTATCTTTACATTTTTTGTAAAAATAATTGATAAAATTAATTAATTTTCAAAATTTATTTTTGATTATAGATTTGGCTTCCTTCTATGCAAATTAAGTGAATTAATTAGAGGGGAGGCAAAACACCTTAGTTTTAACCCAGCAGACCTTGGTATCAGAGACTTATTTTGGTTCAACCTTTGCTAACTATGCCTTGATGAATTACTTATTCTTTCCCAAAATTTTCCCTTGAATGATGCTGATAAACACACTTACTTTACAGGGTTGTTGAAAGGATGCTACACGTTAATTACTTAATACACAAGATAACACACCCAAAGCTCTTAAGGATTAATCATTATTGTTATAATCTTAAAATCATCATCATACTTATCATCATATTTTTTTCTTCTTCTCATCCCCTTAAATCTAGTTTAGTTTTTAAAAATAGTATCAGAGGTTTAAAATCAGTTTCATGCTTTTATTTTATTTGTAACCTTGCAAACCTTCTTTTTCAATATTTTCTTTCTTCCCCATTTTTGGAGAGCCTCTTTTTCCCTACAGCCACATAAATAAAAATCATGTAATGTTAATTCTTTTAGAGCAGGAGTGTAATTAAATTTCTCTTAAATCAAGCTTCTTTTTCCTTTGTTTTCAAATATGAGGCACTTATAGCTTTATACCATTATATGCCTGTGTCAGTCAAAAATTCAACAGTCTCCTAAGGTACATAAAGGTTTTTTTAATTGTATTTATTTGTTTTTCTTATTAAGTCTGGGCATTGTAAGAAAGTGAGTAAATATAAAATACTATGTTTTTTTCTTCTCATAATTTACTTAAAAGAAAATCAATCACTTAGAGCAAAAAGCATAACAACGTAAATTAGGGTTTATAATGATGTGAAACCACTGCACGAGGGAAAAGGAGATGTTAAATGGGTAAATGAAATTTTACTGCTGTGAGAGTATTACATTTGTGAAGTGCAAAGCAGGAAGGTGAAGTGTAAAGCATGAGGAGATACAATCATCTCTAATGAGTTAGGGATGCATTATTGTTAGACCTAGAGAAAAGTCAATAGAGGAAATAAAACAGAACTCTAAAACATTTATTTTTTTTTGACTAACCCAAATAAGTCATTAAAAGAGCAGCAGAAGAACAAAATCAGAAAAAACAAATTGAAAACATTTGGTGGCTTATGCCCAGACATATGATCAATGATCAATGATTTCATTGAATACAAATGGACGAAATGCCTTAAAAAAAAATAAAGGTTTTCACACTGAAAAAAAAAAAGAAGGCAAGATCCAACTGTTTGCTGTGTACAAGAGATGCATTTTATATTTAAAGACCCAGATAAATGTCAAGTAAAGTGATGGGAAAATATACCACGCAAATAGCAAGGATTAAAATATCTAGTGTGACTATATTAATAAAAGTCAAAGTAGAGTTTATGGCAAAGATTCCTAAGGGAGATAACGAGGAAAATTACATAATGATACAAGAATCAATTCACCAGGAAGATGTGACAATTCTAAATATCTCTTTACCTAATAAAAGGTAATCAAAATTCACTAAACAAAGTGTCAGAACTAAAGGGAGAAATAGATAAATTCTCAAAGATATTTGCGTATTGTAACACTCTTGTTTCAGTAATTAATGGAGCTAGTTGACTAAAGAAAATTCGATAAGTATATGAAAAAGCTAAATAACGTTATCAACCTTTTTGACCTAATTGGCATGTATAGAACATTCCAATCAAAATTCACAGAATACACGTGCTTTTCAAGGGCCCATTTAATACTCTTCAAGATAGATGACATATTTGCCAATAAATAAATCTCCACAAATTTCGAAAGTTTGAAATCTTATAGAGAATTCACTGTGAAAATTTAAACTAGAAGTCAATAACACTAAAACACCTTCAAAATCTGTAGATATTTGCAAATCAAATACAACTTTCTAAGTGACTTATAAGTCAAACAAGAAAATACAATGGAATTTTAAAAATATTTTGAGCTATGTGAAAATAAAAAGACAAACATATTAAAATGTGTGAGTTACAGCTGCAACAGTGCTTAGAGGGAAAATTATAGCTTTAAATGATTATATTAGAAAAGAAGAAATGCTTAAAAACAATGACCTATTTTTTCACCTTAAGAAGCCAAAATAAAATAAAATAAACCCCCAAATAGTAAAATGCAAGAAGTAGTAACGAGCAAAAACCAATGAAATAGAAAGGACAACTAATAATAAAAATTAGGATTGCCAAAGGCTGGATCTTTGAAAAGATCAATAAAGTTAAGAAATACCTAACAAGAAAAATAGAGGGAACAAGTTACCAATATCAGGAATGAAAGTGAAGATATCAGTAGTGATCTTACAGCCACGAAATGATAGTAAAGAAATGCTATTATCCACTTTATGTTAATAAATTCTACAAGGTAAATGGAAGAAGAAATTCCGTAAAAACAAGTTACCAAAACTGATGGCAGAAGAAATAGAAGATCTGAATGTCCTAAATTTATTAAATAAATCAAATTTCTACTAAAATTGCCCACAAAGAAATCTGCCTGAATTTGAATGTTAGCAAAGAAAGAAAGAAGTAGTACTATTTTTACTTAAACTTTTTCAGAAAGTAGAAGAGGAATGAACACTTCCCAACTCATTTTATGAGGCTGGCATTACCCTTACACACAAAATCTGATGGTGACAAATCAAGAAAAGAAAATTCCAGAGTAATATCCCTTAAGAATCTAGATGCAAAAACCCTGAACAAAATATTAGCAACTCAAGTATATATATATAAATTTATATTTATTTATATATAAATACATAAATACATTTATATATATTAAATATATTTTTATATATGTATAAATTTGTATATACATATATAAATGAACCATCACTGTTGTGGGGTTTACACCAAAAATGCAAAATTGGTTCAACATCTGAATATTAATCAATGAAATATATTGTATTCTCAGAATAAAAGAGAAAAATATAGTCATTTCAATAGAAATAGAAAAAAAGCTATTGGTAAAATTCAGCACATAGACACCATCAATACATAGACACCATCAAAATTATCAGCAAGTTAGGAATAGAAAGAAAATTTCTCAATCTGAAAAAAGTCATTAAAATTGAATCATATACCTAACACCATTTTTAATGGTAAACTGAATTATTTTCCCCTATGACCAGAAATAAGGTAAGGTATCCCCTCTTCCCACTTTTGTTCAATACTGCTCTGGAAATGGTAGCTGTGGAGTAAGGCAATCATCATCATCATTGAAAATAATAAAGATTTTTATTGTTACTATTAAAGACAAAGATTGGAAAGAAAGAAATAAAACTGTTTACATTTTAGATGACACACAATTCTCTACATAGAAAACCCTAAGGAATTCATTTTGTAAAATCCTGAAATGATTTAGCTTGGTCTCAGGATATAAAGTTAACACACAAAAATAAAATTTATTTTATTTTTAGCAATGAACAATTGGAAAATAAAATTTTAAAAATATACCATTCACAAATCATCAAAATATGAAATACTTAGGAATACATTTAACAAAATATGTGCAAGACCAGTACAATGAAAAACTATAAATCATTGTTTTGAGAAATAAAGAAAATATAAATAATGCAAAGTTATGCCATGTTCAAGGATTAAAGGACTTAATATTAGTAAGATGTAAATTTTCTCCATATTGATCTGTAGAGTCATCTCAATCTGAATTGAAATCTTGGCAGGATTTTTTGTAGCAATTGACAAGAAGACTCTAAAATTTATGTGGAAATACAAAGGACTTCAAATAGTCACAAGAACTTGGAAAAAAAGAAACAATAAGTACTGATACTGTCTGACTTCAAGACTTATTCTAAAGCTTTAATGGTCAGCATAGAATGATATTGATATAAGGACTGAAAGACAGATCATTGAAACAGAATAGAGCCCAGAAGTAGACATTCACATATATCATTAATTGATTTTCAATTACTGACCAAAGTGATTCGATGGGAAATAACAGTATTTTCGACAAACAGTGCTGGAAAAACTGAATATCCATATGTAAAAAAAAAATTTTTAAATTGACCCCTACTTCATATCATAGATAAAATTAACTCAGATATAAATATTAGAAATAAAACTATAAAATCTCTAGAAGAAAACATAGGTGAAAAATTTTTCAACCTTGGATTAGACAAAGATTTCTAATATGGAACACAAAAAGCATTTAACATATAAAAAATTGTGAAGTTCAGCGTTATCAAAAGTAAAAACTTCTGCTTTTTAAAATATACCATCTAAAAATTAAAAGCTGAATACTGGATGACAATATTCTTCGCACATATATCTGAAAAATGACTTAAACCTTGAATATATAAAGAAATTATACAACTCCATAATAGGAGTTATATGATTTATATAAAAGCATAAACTAATTTAAAATGAGCAAAAGTCTTAGATACTTCACTTGAGAAGACATGCAAATGGCAAATAAGTACATCAAAAGATGCTTGGTACTATTAATTATCCAGAAAATGCAAATTAAAATCACAATGGGATACAATTTCACACCTACTAAAATGACCAAAATTAAAGAACACACGGAATACCAGTTCCTGACAATAACACATCACAACTGGAATCTCACATACTGTGGAGAGAGTGTGAAATGGTGCAACCACTTTTGAAAACATTTCTGGCAGGTTCTCATAAAGAAACACACATTTAGCACAGTAATTTCTCTTGTAGGTATTTACCCAAGAGAAATGAAAGCATATATCCATAAAAAGATTTGTACACAAATGTTCATAATAGATGTATTTACATTACTCCAAAACAATAAAAATCTAAATGCCCATAAAAGATGAACGGAAAAACAAATTAGTATATCACTGAGTGGATACTACTCAGCAATAATAAGGAATAAACTACTCACTGGATTGATCTCACAGATACTATGCCAAACAAAAGAAATTGCACACACAAAGAGTCTATACTGTATGATTCCATTTATATGAAATTTCAGAACATGCAAAACTAATCTATATTGAAGGAAGTCAGATGGCTATTCCCTGAGTTGAGGGGTAGGGGTGGGAAGCAATAATGAATTTTCTGGAGTGATGGAACTGTTCATTGTCTTGATTGAGGGGATGATTACATTAACATATACTTCTGTCAAAAGCCACCACTCTGTATACTTAGTGTCTATGAATTTTATTTGTATATAAATTATACCTCAATAGAATACACACACACACACACACACACGCGTGTGTACGCACAGAACTAGGCTATATCTGTGGCATGGTGAAACTTTCCCCATGATACCTTCATAAAACAGTTAAGGTCAATCCAATATCCCACTTTTCTATAACACGAACTGATCTCTGTCTTTATATTAACCCAGGTTCCTAAAAAAGGGAAGATATTTAACAACGACAAGTAGAGTAAAAAATATTCACAGACTATCTACTAAGAATTTCAAGCATTTAAAACATAACAAAACTTTTCCTTCTTACTCCTGCAGTTAAAAAAAATAATCAGAAGCAATCTCTCAGTCACTTAGTCTTCATGACAACGAGAATTTGTTTTCATGGGTTCATGAGGTGGCTGCCCTTTTGTTAGTTCGTTTCGAATTTGCTTTATTTTCTGATTTTACAGTCTGTAAAGGGGAGGGATGTATCTGAAAAGAGGTGTTTGTCCAGGACAGAGTATACAGATCTCCGGTCGAGTTAGAGTCTCTTTTCCTTATATGGAGAGCAGGTTGGTTTGTAGCCTCTGAGCAAGTTCCCTCTTTCTACAGGATATTGTAATATCTGTAGCTCTTGCCCTGAAACAGAAAATTCTATCCACCTATTTGTTTTCTGAACAAAAGGAATGTGGTAAAGGCAGCATTTCTATCAGGCTTCTTCATCTTGTACTTTTAGAGCCTCACATGCAGGAGACGCTTCCAGGAAGCAAGACCCTATTACAAACCTTTTCTGCTCTGTAAACAGTGATTTTCTTGGGGTTATTTTGTCTGACTTGATCTCATATAGCAGGTTCTAAGTGTTAAAAAAAACATAAGCAGTGTTTAGACCTTCAACAGACACTAAGCATTATGTATGAGGACTGGTTATCAGTATGGATTATAGTGTCTGCAAAGAGTGGACAGTGGGAAAAGGCTTGCTCCTCATTCTTTTAAGGATATTGGATTTGTTCTGTTTACATAGCAATTCATTTATAGATCAAACATTGTATTTTTCATTCTGGTGCACCATATATACTTTTAATTGTGTAATAACAAAACTATCTATGAAGCACCTATTTTACAGAAAAACATGAGCTTAGGTTGGGCATATACCTTACTATATTTTCACTTTAGTGAGTATAAATATTTTTTAGTTCCCTCTTCTGTAATATTCTTTCATTTATTTGTTTAGGGATGCCTATTTTTTTCAAGGATACTGAAGTGAATCTATTATGGGATTCAAACAAGTAAATAAAATTTTGCTGTGACAACCCTCTATAACACTGCTACTAGTAGAATCTAACATGTATTGAACCTTTCTTATGTATTTCACCATGGTCCAGGTACTGTGATTCCAAATTAAACTGATCCCACATAAAACCACAAGGATGATTTGCTGTTCCCTCTTTCTCATTCTGGGAAAGAGCCACATAGGGAAAATGAATCCTGGCTCTGATTTACTTATTGAGATACACTTTGTACTATAGGAAAGATTTTAGAGGAGTTTGAAAATTTGGGTAGGTTACTTAAATTCTGTGTATCCACGTTTACATATTAAAGGTGACAATTCCTAGACATGCAGTTATTGTAAAGAATATTTGAGATAAATTCTGGCATTTATCAGTTTTAGCAATATAGGTAGAACCCCAAACATGATATCTTCTTCTATTTCTCCATTATTAACAATGAATATTTTACTTGATAGTTCGTATTTATCTTTATGACATAAAATTAAGGAAATAACACTTTAAAATCCAGATATATTACAAAAAGCTATTATGGGGACAGGCTCTGTGTCCTAGTGGTTAAGTTCAGTGCACTCAATTTTGGCAGCCCAGGTTTGGTTCTCAGGTGCAGACTTGCACCACTCGTCGGTGGCCATGCTGTGATTGTGACCCACATACAAAATAGAGGAAGATTGGGAACAGATGTTAGCTCAGGGTGAATCTTCCTCAGCAGAACAAGCAAATAAACAAAAAAAGAGCTATTTGATTCCCAATTTTCTGTAGAGACTCTTTATTCAAATAACCCCTCCACCTTCTTATATCTGGGGAAAGAACGAATCATCACAGCCAGGACTCATTTTATTCTCCCAGTAGGGGCAGACCTCATCTGTAGCTTTATGATATGTGAAAGTGAACTATTTACACAACCAGTTGCCAGCTAACGCTTCTCACATTTGTGGACTCCTAGATGAGCAACCCACTTTTGCTCTCACTGGGACAGAAAGACCCCGAAAGAGTGAAATGTTGGTATACATTTCAAAAGATGTGTCAAGAAGAGTTTTAAAATGAAGTAAGATTAGAATGCCCAATAGGGCTTCTGGTTCCTCCATGCTAACTGGAAAGTTCTTTCAATTTTCTTCCTACAAGACCACCTTGGATCCTAGGTGTGACTGACACCAATATAATCATTATAACATGGAGAACACAAAGGGGGATTCCAGTGTAACCAAATCTGTATTATTGAGATGCAACTTTTTATACATTTATTGTAGTATTTCAGAAGAAAAAGTCAAGATGATTACAGGTTCTGAAGGTATCTTTTAGTAGAGCACATGTCAATCTGGAGATCATTTTAATGTGTTTTCCGTTAAATATAAACATGTTTCAACGATCAAAGCATAAGTACTATGTATTTATTGAGTGTAGTTATCTTCCTTTATTTTAACTGTTGTAAAATCCTATACTTTTTCCTTTCATCTTTTCCCTCCTTGATTAACTGCTCCTATGTGGTCACTGATAATATTTTGTAGATTATTTCAAGTGTTCATTCATTTATGATTTTACTTTTTCTTGGCTGAGTGGGATAGCCTAAGCCCTCAAGGGAGTATGTGGAATGTGCTAAGTATCTCAAAACAGAGACTGAAATTGTTGCGTCTTCTTCAGATGTTTTGAGTGATGACATCAATTGCATTGTCTGGCACCATTGTTCCAGATCTGTACTAATGTGATGTGAATGGACTATAAGCTATATTTTAAATTTTACATGTCCTGTCCTTGACTCATCAGGAACCAGAAAGAAACAAGACAAAATAATGACAAAGCGTTTCCTAGATAGGAAGATCTCTAAATCTATATAGTAAGTGCTGAACTTGTGCTTTCCTGTTAACCAAACTTCTTAGAAAATCGAAGGAATAGAATGTTGTAGAGATAGAAAAACAACAGGCATCTCCTAGGAGAGAGACATTTTTATTTTTTTTTATTTTTTTTTTTATTTTTTTTTTTTTAAATTTTTTGTTTATTGCAGTAACATTGGTTTATAACATTGTAAAAATTTCAGGTGTACATCATTGTACTTCTATTTCTGCATAGATTACATCATGTTCACCACCAAAATACTAATTACAACCCATCACCACACACCTGTACCCAATTATCCCTTTCACCCACCTCCCTCCCCCCTTCCCCTCTGGTAACCACCAATCCAATCTCTGTCCCTATGTGTTTGTTTATTGTTGTTATTATCTACTACTTAATGAAGGAAATCATACGGTATTTGACCTTCTCCCTCTGACTTATTTCACTTTGCATCATGCCCTCAATGTCCATCCATGTTGTCACAAATGGCTGGATTTCATCGTTTCTTATGGCTGAGTAGTATTCCATTGTGTATATATACCACAGCTTTTTTATCCATTCGTCCCTTGATGGGCACTTAGGTTGCTTCCAAGTCTTGGCTATCGTGAATAAGGCTGCAATGAACACAGGGGTGCATGTACCTTTGCAAATTGGTGTTTTCAAGTTCTTTGGATAAATACCCAACAGTGGAATAGCTGGATCATATGGTAGTTCTATCGTTGATTTTTTGAGGACTCTCCATACTGTTTTCCATAGTGGCTGCACCAGTTTGCACTCCCACCAGCAGTGTATGAGAGTTCCCTTCTCTCCACAACCTCTCCAACACATGTTGTTTCCTGTCTTGTTAATTATAGCCATTCTGACGGGCGTGAGGTGATATCTCATTGTAGTTTTGATTTGCATTTCCCTGATAGTTAGTGATTTTGAACATCTTTTCATGTGTCTGTTGGCCATCTGTATATCTTCTTTGGAGAAATGTCTGTTCAGGTCTTTTGCCCACTTTTTAATTGGGTTGTTAGTTTTTTTGTTGTTGAGATGCATGAGTTCTTTATATATTTTGGAGATTAAGCCCTTATCAGATGTATGGTTTGCAAAAATCTTCTCCCAATTGTTAGGTTGGCTTTTCCTTTTGTTGATGGTTTCCTTTGCCGTGCAGAAGCTGTTTAGATTGGTGTAGTCCCATTTGTTTATTTTTCTATTGTTTCTCTTGCCCGGTCAGATGTGGTGTTTGAAAAGATGTTGCTAAGACTGATGTCGAAGAGCGTACTGCCTATGTTTTCTTCTAGAACTTTCACAGTTTCAGGTCTTACATTCAAGTCTTTAATCCATTTGGAGTTAATTTTTGTGTATGGTGGAAGGCAAGAGTGTACTTGCAGATTTTTGCATATGGCTATCCAGTTTTCCCAACACCATTTGTTGAAGAGACTTTCTTTTCCCCATTGTATGTTCTTGGCTCCTTTGTCAAAGATTAGCTGTCCATAGATGTGTGGGTTTATTTCTGGGCTTTCAATTCTATTCCATTGATCTGTGTGTCTGTTTTTGTGCCAGTACCATGCTGTTTTGGTTACTATAGCTTTGTAGTATATTTTGAAATCAGGGAGTGTGATACCTCCAGCTTTGTTCTTTTTTCTCAGGATTCCTTTAGCTATTCGGGGTCTTTTGTTGTTCCATATAAATTTTAGGATTCTTTGTTCTATTTCTGTGAAAAATGTTGTTGGAACTTTGATAGGGATTGCATTGAATCTATAGATGGCTTTAGGAAGTATGGATATCTTAACTGTGTTAATTCTTCCAATCCAAGAGCACGGAATATCTTTCCATTTCTTTGTGTCTTCTTCAATTTCTTTCAGAAATGTTTTATAGTTTTCGGTGTACAGATCTTTCACCTCTTTGGTTAAGTTTATTCCTAGGTATTTTATTCTTTTTGTTGCAATTATAAATGGGATGGTATTCTTAATTTCTCTTTCTGCTACTTCGTTGTTAGTATACAGAAATGCAACTGATTTTTGTATGTTGATTTTGTATCCTGCAACTTTACCATATTCGTTTATTACTTCTAAAAGTTTTCTGGTGGATTCTTTAGGGTTTTCTATATATAAAATCATGTCATCTGCAAATAGTGACAGTTTCACTTCTTCCTTTCCAATTTGGATCCCTTTTATTTCTTTCTCTTGCCTGATTGCTCTGGCTAGGACTTCCAATACTATGTTAAATAGGAGTGGTGACAGTGGGCATCCTTGTCTGGTTCCTGTTCTTAGAGGGATAGCTTTCAGTTTTTCACCATTGAGGATGATATTAGCTGTGGGTTTCTCATATATGGTCTTTATTATGTTGAGGTACTTTCCTTCTATACCCATTTTATTCAGAGTTTTTATCATAAATGGATGCTGGATCTTGTCAAATGCTTTCTCTGCATCTATTGAGATGATCATGTGATTTTTGTTCTTCATTTTATTAATGTGGTGTATTACGTTGATTGATTTGCGAATGTTAAACCATCCCTGCATACCTGGAATAAATCCCACTTGATCATGGTGTATAATCTTTTTAACGTATTGTTGTATGCGATTTGCTAGTATTTTGTTGAGGATTTTCGCATCGATGTTCATCAGTGATATTGGCCTGTAATTTTCTTTTTTTGTGTTGTCCTTGTCTGGTTTTGGTATCAGGGTAATGTCAGCTTCGTAGAATGAGTTAGGGAGCTTCCCCACCTCCTCAATTTTTTGGAAGAGTTTGAGAAGGATAGGTATTAAGTCTTCTTTGAATGTTTGGTAGAATTCACCAGGGAAGCCGTCTGGTCCTGGACTTTTATTTTTGGGGAGGTTTTTGATTACTGTTTCGATCTCCTTGCTGGTGATTGGTCTATTCAAATTCTCTACTTCTTCTTGATCCAGTTTTGGAAGGTTGTATGATTCTAAGAATTTATCCATTTCTTCCAGATTGTTGAATTGGTTGGCATATAGTTTTTCATAGTATTCTCTTATAATCTTTTGTATTTCTGAGGTGTCTGTTGTAACCTCTCCTCTTTCATTTCTGATTTTACTTATTTGTGCCTTCTCTCTTTTTTTCTTGGTGAGTCTAGCTAAAGGTTTGTCTATTTTGTTGATCTTTTCAAAGAACCAGCTCTTGGTTTTATTAATTTTTTCTATTGTTTTTTTGGTCTCTATTTCATTTATTTCTGCTCTGATTTTTATTATTTCCCTTCTTCTACTGACTTTGGGCTTTGTTTGTTCTTCTTTTTCCAGTTCCTTTAGGTGCATTGTTAGATTGTTTATTTGAGATTTTTCTTGTTTGTTGAGATAGGCCTGTATTGCTATAAACTTCCCTCTTAGAACCGCTTTTGCTGTATCCCATAAATTCTGGCATGTCGTATTTTCATTTTCATTTGTCTCCAGGTATTTTTTGATTTCTTCTTTGATTTCTTCATTAACCCAGTCGTTGTTCAGTAGCATTTTGTTTAATCTCCATGTATTTGTGGCTTTTCTGATTTTCTTCCTATAGTTGATTTCTAGTTTCATACCTTTGTGGTCAGAAAAAGATGCTTGGTATTATTTCAATCTTCTTAAATTTATGGAGACTTGTTTTGTGGCCTAATATGTGATCAATCCTGGAGAACGTTCCATGTGCATTTGAAAAGAACGTGTATTCTTCGGTTTTTGGATGGAATGCTCTGTATATATCTACTAGGTCCATCTGTTCTAGTGTGTCGTTTAAGGCCAATGTTTCCTTATTGATCTTCTGTTTGGATGATCTATCCGTTGGTGTAAGTGGAGTGTTAAAGTCCCCTACTATTATTGTGTTACTGTCTATTTCTGTTTTTATGTCTGTTAATAATTGCTTTATATATTTAGGTGCACCTACATTGGGTGCGTAGATATTTACAAGTGTTATATCCTCTTGTTGGATTGTTCCCTTGATCATTATGTAATGCCCTTCTTTGTCTCGTTTTACGGTTTTTGTTTTAAAGTCTATTTTGTCTGATATGAGTACTGCTACCCCAGCTTTCTTTTCATTGCCATTTGCTTGGAGTATCTTTTTCCATCCCTTCACTTTCAGTTTGTGAGTGTCTTTAGGTCTGAAGTGTGTCTCTTGTATGCAGCATATATATGGGTCTTGTTTTTTTATCCAGTCAGCCACCCTATGCCTTTTAATTGGAGCATTTAGTCCATTGACGTTTAAAGTAGCTATTGATAAGTATGTACTTACTGCCATTTTTTAACTTTTTTTTTTTTTTCTCAGTGTTTTAGTAGTCCTTCTCTGTTCCTTACTTCTTCTATACAGAATTGATGGTCACTTTAGTTTGACCTCTGTCTGAAAGCTGTACTCTTTAACTACCCTCCTCCCTCCTTTTATGTTTTTAATATCATATCCAACCTCTTTTTTGTGCATTTGTATCCATTACGTTCTAATCGTGGAAATAGATAATTTTTCCTATTTGTAGTCTTCTCTTTTCCCCTTAAATCAGTCCCTTTAACATTTCTTGTAACACTGGTTTCTTGGTGACAAACTCCTTTAATTTTTGCTTATCTGGGAAAATTTTGATCTCTCCTTCCATTTTGAACGATAACCTTGCCGGGTAGAGTATTCTTGGCTGTAAGTTTTTTCCTTTTAGCACTTTAAATATATCATGCCATTCTCTTCTAGCCTGTAAGGTTTCTGCTGAGAAGTCAGCTGATAGCCTTATGGGGTTTCCTTTGTATGTAACTTGACATTCTCTTGCGGCTTTTAGGATTCTCTCTTTATCTTTAATTCTGGACATTTTGATTATGATGTGTCTTGGTGTGGGCCTCTTTGGGTTTATCTTGTTTGGGGCTCTCTGTGCCTCCTGTACCTGGATGTCTGTTTCCTTCCTTAGGTTAGGGAAGTTTTCATCTATTATTTCTTGAAATAGATTCTCTGCCCCCTTGTCTCGCTCTTCTCCTTCCGGGACACCTATAACACGGATGTTAGTGCGCTTGATGTTGTCCCAGAGGTCCCTTAGACTGTCCTCACTCTTTTTAATTCTTTTCTCTTTTACCTGTTCACCTTGGGTAATTTCTTCTAGTCTTTCTTCCAGCTCACAGATCCGTTCTTCTGTATCCTCTACTCTGCTTTTGAGTCCCTCTAATGAGTTTTTCATTTCCAGTATTGTATTCTTCATTTCTGATTGGTTCTTTTTTATATCTTCCATTTCTTTGTTGACATTCTCACTGAGTCCATCTATTCTTCTCCCCAGATCAGTGAGCATCCTTAACACTCTTAGTTTGAACTCTCTGTCGGGTAGGTTGCTCATTTCTGTTTCACTAAGTTCCTTTTCTGGGGTTTTGTCCTGTTCCCTTACTTGGAATGTATTCTTTTGCCTCTTCATTTTGCCTCTTTCCCTGTGCTTGTGTCTACGTATTAGGTAGGTCAGCTACGTCTCCTGCTCTTGGATAGGTGACCTTATGTAAGTGATGGCTTAGGAGGCTTCCAGTGTGCTTCCCTCAGTTCTCAATGTTCCAGGGGTGACCCCTATGTGGGCTACTTGTGTCCTTCTGCTGTGGCCTGTTTGCTCTCCCTGTAGGCGCCCAGGGAGGCTGAGTTATGCTCCTGGCCAGCTGTTGTAATGCTCAGCTGCTTGTAGTTGTTGTGGGCCCTTCAGTCTCTTTATCAGCTGTGGGGAGCCCCAGCACAGTTGGCTGCAAGTTCTAATACCACATTTGTGTTGCAGTATTTCTTTTAAGTGAGTAGGCCCCCACCATGGCAGGTTGTTAGGCTCAGGGCCTTACAATTGCTGTAAGCCTCTAGCCTATTAGGTCTCTTGTCAGCTCTCTGAGGATTGCAGCTGGGTGGGGCTGGCCTCAGGCACAGGAGCACCCAATTGTTTCAGGTTTTGGAAGGTGGAGCAAACCTCCTATGTGGGTCTTTGAGAAGTACAAGTCTTCTGTGGCTGAGAAGCCCTGCCGCCCACAGGTCCATACACACAGTCAACACAGTCCTGCCCCGTGTGAGTGCCCCGACCTCCCCAAGTGGACCCAGTCTCTCCACGGCGGGAGCCCCACACACTCTGCCACCGCCCCACACTCTCCACCCACTCCTTGTGCACGCCCTGCCCCGCTCAAGTCAGCTCAGTTGCCAGGCTGCAGAGAATCCAGTCACCAATCTATGCAGGCCCACACGTTGCCTGAGGGCTTGTTGTTGGGTGGGGCTAGTCTCTAGGGTGGGCTGCCTGCCCTGGCTGAGCTGGATTAAATCGGTGCTCTAGCGGGTGGGGCAGACCCTGGGCTAGCAGGTCTCAGGGAGAACTCCAATGGCGTCTGTGTCAGCACGCTCACACCAGGCCACAACAATGGCCGCCGCCAATGTCCCAGTCCCTGGAGAGGTCTCACCCCTCACCGAGATGCACTCAGGGCCTATTAGGTGAGTCTCTTGTCACCGAAGCACTGTGCACCTTTCTTTCTGGTGATTTTAGGATGCTTTCTGGAACGGGTGAGTTTGTGCGCGGGCCCTTTAAGAGCCAGTTTTAGTTTTTTTGTGAACCGGGTTTTCTGGGGGTGCTACCCAATGCTTTAGCAGCAGGCACAGTCAGATATTATGCTGCTGGTCTCAATTGTGCTGGGTCCACAAAATGCCCACAGCAGGGGCGCTCCCGGCTCAGGGCCCCGCGCCTCCAGGGAGGCTGCGTACCTGTGAGCTGCTCCCGGCGGCCGTGAAGCTGGCGGCTTGTGAAGGCGGCGTTTTTCCTCTCCGGAAGGGAGTCTCTGCCTCTTCCACCTCAGTTAGGATTGTCCGTTGTTGCAGGAGTTCCTCTCATCCAGTTTTCAGTTCTGTCTCAGGGGTAATTTTTCCACGAGTAGTTGTAAATTGGCTGTGTCCACGGGAGGAGGTGAGTTCAGAGTCTGCCTACGCCGCCATCTTGACTCCTCCGGAGAGAGACATTTTTAAAATTCTCTCTCATAGTAGTAGTATTTGAGAAAAATAAAATTTAAGATTAATGGAACAGCAGTTTATGGTTATATAACATTACAAGTGAAAGGGTAAAATGCTGCCAATTGACTAAACGCAGATTTTTTTTTTTTTTTTTTTTTGCTGAGGAAGATTAGCCCTGAGCTAACGCCTGTGTCCATCTTCCTCTACTTTATGTGGGACGCCTGCCACAGCATGGCTTGATGAGCAGTGCATAGGTCCACACCCAGGATCCGAAGCTGCGAACCCCAGGCTGCTGGGGTGGAGCACGCAAACTCAACCACTACACCACCAGGCCGGCCCCTGTTTTGTTTTCTTAAAAAAATTGCTAAAATAATAACTACCAATTACTGAGTGCTTGATAATTTCTAAAAACAATTCTAAGCACTTTTTGTACTTTTTTGTATATATGTATGATACATATATCATATATAAATATGATATATATCTTCAATATATTTCTGAAAATCACCCAGCTACTCCACACCAGAGGAACGCCCAGAACTCAAAACCAGGTCTGTACGGCCTAGGCACCTGTTACCTATAGGTACTTGATTTGTCACCTATAGCAGGCATCTGGGCTCTGCTCTTTGAGCCAGAGGATGCTTCTACATTTTCAGTTCAATCCCCAAATGTAGGTGTAAGATCTTCATCTGACCAATTATTTAGATTTTCACAGATCCCCTTTAGTGCAATGGATGTCTATGGTGTGTAATATTTTCAGGGAGAGGTTGAGTGAAGACTTATGGCCCGAGCTTGGTGTCGGCAGTGTGATAATTCCACTCACAAGAAGATTGGAGAATTCTGCTCAGCTCTGGCTCTTCATTTGTCTAATAGTGCTCCCAAAGAAATCTCCTACATGACCTACCACCCTAGCATGTACAGCACTACTCCCGGGCCACTCCCTTGGCTCAGGTCCCTTAGTGTTCTACCACATATAATAATGTTGCAGTAAATGCCTCCAGTCATGACATCTTTGAAACTAAAGCAATTCTGGCAGCAAGAAGACCTTAATGTTTTCACCAATTTGAGTGAATTTTAGTAGGAGGTCCACACAAGAAAAATATTTCTCCTAGAGTCCTTGAATAGCTCTGGGTGTTTTCAGGTTTCTGGGAAGATAGCCCTGATCAGTCACCACCAGTAAAGTGTGGTTCCAGCTACTAGGTTCCAAATATAGAAAAAAAAGTAATCCAGTGACAAGTTGCTCGCGTCATCCCCAGGTAAGTTACGCATGTAATTTCCATCTACTAATGCAGATGTCTCTCATAGTCAATGCAATGGGTACTTCATATGCACTTGATTCTGTCTATAATTTTGGGAGGAGGGAACAAACGAGCAAACAAATAACAAACGAAAAAAAAAGAAAAGTAGTAAAGTTCTATTTCACCGTTCCTTAAATCAGGAGGCAGTGTTTGTGGCTTCTTCCATCCTTATCTGCACAAGAAAATGGTAACACATTCAAACAGAGTAATTGAGGGAAGTTTAATAAACGACTGTTTATGAAGGTGCCTGCAAGGTGAGGGAAACTAGAGTTGCTGAGGCACTCTGGGATGAGCAACAGTGATAAGCTCTTAACACTCTCAGCATACACCCAGGACCCTGGTTTCCAATCAGGCTCATGTCAATCAAAGATCTTTTCTAATGATTTTATGGATACAGACATATAATTTAGACACTTTTTCTTCCGTCCGTCCTGCCATGGATTCAGTAAAATTTATACATGAGTTGGCTGTTAAGATTCAAGAAATAGGTATGTTTGTTTCTGCGCATGTCGTCTCCCCCACTGTGGGATGGAGTTGGTATTTACTGAATCACAGCATCATCTTAGTTTCCAACTCTGGGGTTCAAGATTGACTTAGCTTTCCATCTTTATCTCCCACGGCGCCTAGCAGAATGTCTTGCATTTGCTCTTAATATTTGTTGATTTCTGAATTAATATGAAAACACCTAGTCTTGGAAGCTATTCTGTGGTTTTCCAATGAATCTCACACTCAGAGTCACTCCTTCTAAATAGCTTCTGATTCTGCAACTCTCCTCCCCTGCATTTACCTTTGTGCGATAACGTCCGGGACAACTTTTGTTGTTTGGTTCATGCCATGGTTTGCAAGATGAGAGAATAAACTGTCCTTTTAGTTCTCACACACTCTCTTGAGATCTCCCTTAGTAGTTAGTGTATTTCTTTCAGCTGAAAATATAAACACAAAAATAAATTACCCTATTAGCTTGTAATTGCCATCTCCTAGGGTTGCCTTCAACGCCTAATGGGGAATTTTTTCCTCTAAGAGAGGTCTAAATTGGTCCTATTGTGCGATATGAACCACATGCTCTAGTAAATATCTGTGCCAATGATTAATAGAACAGCCAGTCAGTAACTTTAAGGTGAGTGGCATATTCATAGGCAAGTACCCTGCCTGGCTTGCCTGCAGTAACTTCCTCTTTGAGGGAATTTTTCAACTCAAGCCTTTAAAGGCAAATAAGGTCTCCAAAGATAGCCAAGCATCAGAAAATATCTCAAGAGAAAATTGTATTCTGTTAGGTGTAAAAGATTTTTGAAGTGGGTGCACTTTATTTATTCTTCTAATCTTACTTCCTATTTGGTTTGACAGGCATAAATTCAAAGGTGTCCTTGTCTCTTACCATTTGTGAATGTGCCCAATTATGTGTACATTGGGTGTTTACCGAATGTGACATTTACCTGGTTTCTGGCTAATGCATACAAATAAATCTAAGTCAAATTTAATAGTTCTTTCACAGTGCCAAGTCTTGTGTTGATGTATAAGACAAGGTAACGTGTTAAGCAGTTTAAGGCAGGTCAACACAATTGTATGGGAATTTGGACGAAGTCTGCCTTGTATCATTGAATATATAGGGATTTTTTTAGTCAAAAAGACATAGATTTAAATCTAGGCTCTGTTATTGACTAGTTGATGACTTTGGGCAATATAATTGCCTTTCCTTGCATTTGTTTCATGGTCTATAATAGTGAGAGACAAAGTCTGGTGTAACGAATTGTTCTGAGGTCTAAATGAGATGGCATTTGTAGAGAACTTTGCAGAGCACTTGGCCTGTAGTAGACGACCAATAAATGTTAGCCGGACTCCCTTTCTTTCATTTGATGCCCTCAGAAGACCTCCTGAAGGAAGGTGGACATTTGAGTTGAATTTTGACAATGGTGTCAGCAAAGTTTGCAGAGTAGGCATGCTTGATATTAACATTTTTCATTACTACTCTCATTTATTAAACGGGATATGTTTTATGTGTAAGAGCAGATAAGACTGCAGGTGCACAAGAATACTGCAATATAATAACTTAAATTTGACTTTTCCTTGCTCTCTCTCTCTCCCTCTCTCTTTCTGTTAACTGACAGAAGAGGAAGAAGAGAAGGAAGGTAGAGACCCACCTGATCATAGCTCTCTCTAAACCTTTGTATATGCATTTGGAGGTGAGTCATCACTCTAATTATCTTGGTGAGTAAGCATTATGAACCATTGCATTTGTGAGACCTCAATAACCATTTTATTGCTTTATTAAAGACATAATAATTATCCTCTCTTTTCTCCTGCCTATCACCCAGTGCCCAGCTTCGTATCTGACCTCATAACCATCACTCTCTAAATGTTTGCTGAATGACTAAATTTGGGCTTGGATTTAATTCTTCTCTTCTTCAGTTCACTAAGTGCAAGCCAGTTATATTATTGTCATGAAAACTCTAAATGCTGTTAATTTCTGATATCCATGGTAAATAGGGTATTTGTATTCAGCTGGTGTTTGGTCTAACTTGCTATCTATCTCTTCAAATGAGGCTGTGTGGCCAAAGGCCCTTCACAACTGAACAGCATTAATTTCTTCTTTCCCCTAACAAAAGCACAACAAATATATAAACTCTCCTTCCTTGGTGAAATGTTTATATGCAAGAGATACTGCCTGTGTGTCTTTCTAAACACATATTCCCCAGCCCATTAGCTGTATACTTAAATATTTCACAGATTCTATTTTTCTACTAATTGACCTTCTGACTAAAGTAATTTGTGATCAGTAATATAGTCACCAAAATTAATGTATCAATTTAATATGTTTAAAGAATCTAATCAAAGCAGTTATTTTCAGTGGAAAGCTATCAGATTCATTTTAGGAAGCTAGCAAAATGCTGATAATTAAAACCTGACAAAGATAAGAAACACACATGCAAAAACTATAGTACAAACTCATTCATGAAAACAAATATATTAATGTAAAGAAAATACTTAAAAACCCTTCTCGTTTGTACGTATGGGTACATCTGTATAATGATTGCACCCACATCAAGTGGAGTTTGTCCCCCAACCCCAGAATACTTTAGGATTTCTAAATATGTTCCTAGATATCCATCTAGTTATAAGTATAATAAGACTAAAAAAGGCCCATGGCCATCTCAGTGAGGAATGTATTTGTCACATAGGTTCTTTTTTTCTTTTTTGAACAAAAGAGTAAATATCTTAACTCCTACTTAATAGTAAAACAATAGTGACACTTGGATCAAAAAGAATAAAAAACAACATTTGTATCAATGTTATTGTTTAACACTTTTCTGGAAATTCTGAATAATACAGTATAAAAAGGAACAAGTAAACCAAAGAGTAATTTAAAAAGACATAGGATTAGAATTTATAAAAGACTATGTGTTTTTTATATCTGTAAAATAGCAAAAAATCAGTATAAACCCAATGCATTCAATGTTGGTATTCTCACCACCACAAGAGAGATTGAGGTCAACGGTAGGCCGATTCACCATGTACTAGAATCTGAGGGGGCCAATTACTCACATCACTCTGTGTTCCTGATTCTGAGTCAACTGAAAAAGAGACACAAAGGTCAGATATATATCAAAATATAAGTACTGGCTTATACCTAAAGATGTGTGGAGATTTCTCATTTAATTACATTTTCTTTGCCAATCACAGTTAAAGCAACAGGACAGATACTGGCTTCTATCCACTGCTCTATCCAACCTCATAGACTGACAGCATGGAAGAGGAGAGAATTCTTATCCTTGATCAGTGGGCTGGCAGATCCTGAGGGAGTGAAAAGACCAAAACCACTCATGAACTTTCACCAAATAAGTTCCCATCATCTAGTGAGAAGAAGAGAAAGAGAGAGAATTGAGGAGGATAGAGAGTCTGAAAGTCTTATCCCATTACTTCTCCCTCTTAGGGGTTGTAACATGCAAAATGGAGTTGGAGTGATAGGGATCTGCCCTAAATCCCCCAATTTTCCAAAGAACTCTACTTTGTGTGTGGTCACTATACAAGGAATGTTGGCAATATTGGAAAATTATCTCTACTGAGAGATAGTCGATCATGTCTTTACCCAAAAATGGTGTTGAGAAGTATGGGTTCTTGAGTCCAACAAACCCTGTGTAATGGATTGAAATAGCCACAAATTATTTGACACATCTCTCATTAAGAGGTAGGGGTATATATCCCCTGTCCTTTATTCTGAACTAGACCTGTAACTACCTTTTGATCAACAGAATATGGCAGAAATGAGGTTGTGTGACATCTGAGGCTACATCATAAATCTCTTGGACTTTTCACTCTGGGAGAAGCCAGCCATCACATAAGAAGTCTGACTATTCTGAGATTACTATGCTGTGAGGAAGCCCAAACTAGCCATGTGGAAAGGCTACGTGAAGAGAGAGAGAGAGATGCCTGCACATCCCTGGATGGGATAGTCATCTTAGCCCAGACATCAGACATGTAAGTGAAGAGGCAATGTTGGATGTCAGACCCAGTAGAGATGTTATGGTAAAGAAACGAAGAACCCAGCTGACAACCAGAACAAAGTCCCTAAACATATGGCCCTGATGGAATTATCCCGGACATCTCTACTTTTCAAGCCACCCCAGTCAAGGCCTCGTCTTTACAGAAAAGGGATAAGCTGTTTCTACTGCACCCTGCCTCAATTCCTAGCCCACAAAATTGTGAGCACAGTAAAATGATAGCATGACTCAGGGCAATTATTTAAATTTCCTGATTTTTTATTTTCTCATCTGTAAAATGAGAACAAAATACTAGCTTCTTTCACATAACACTGTTGTATACATTAAATGAGATAATACATGTGAAGTCTTAAACACAATACCTGATATGGAGCATGCAACAAATTTAACTATTATATTTCCATAAGCTATGCCTCTGAAGAATCGAAGAGTGAGGAAAAGAAATAACACCATAACACCAGTAGAATTCGTAAGTGAAATTTATGCTGAAACCAGAAATTGTCTTGCTATGGAATTTCAAGGCAATTCCAGATTGAAGCACTCTGAAAAATATGCTTCACGGGACCATGGCAATGTTCCAGTTACACACTTAGCAGTTAGTGATCGCGTTATATTCCGGAATGGTTACATGCCTCCCCGAAAGGGATAGCATTGTCATTTCCTGGGGGAACTATGACTGTGGCTTATTCTGATGACAGAATGGCAAGATGGAGGGAAGGAAGGAAAAAAGAAAGGAAAGAATGGAGGGACGGGGGGAGGAAAAGAGGGAGTCTACCAGCAAGAGAGTCATATTCAACTCAAAAATTTATTTGGTATGTGTACTTAGAGCTTTAAAAATGAAGGCTATTTGACTCAGTAATTCTCCTCTAGGAATTTATTCAAAAGAAATGTAGAAAATTTTCTGTATAAAAGGATATATATTATAGTTAATCTATTAACAAACATCAGAAATCACTTGAAATATTCAATGTAAATAATTTATGGTTAACTTATTCTAAAGAATATTATGATTTCATTAACCAGTATATTTTTTAAGACTGAAGACACAAAGATAAAAAATTTTAAAACTTGGTATGCCTAATAACAAGCATAAGTATGTGAAGTTTATACATAACAATAATTGGAAAGGAATCAACGAAATAGTACTAGTGGTTTTCAAGGATTTGTGAAATTATTGGTAATTTGTTTCATCTTTTCTATATTTCTCAAATTTCTACCATAAACATACACTTATCTTATTTATAAAAACACATACAAAAACCAGACTCTCTCTGCTTTCAGTTAAATAATAACAACTTGTGGAGTCATAAAATAGCTTATCATATAGACATGATGAAACAAAATCCCTGGTGAAATTTCTATTTTTTCCTCTATAAATCTCTCCTCTCATATTTGAAAACCATTCTGACAGCTTCAATGAAGATGTTAAAAAATGAAAAGATATAAAATAGACAAAAATAATAGAGAACTTTTCTCCCTTCTGCGTGAAGGTATGTCTTGGGAGAAATCCTCAGAGAATTTTAGTCTATTTCTGATTAATTTTCATTTTCACCTTCAGATAAATAACTGCATATTATTGTAAATCATATCATGGAATGAAAAGGTAAGACCCCATTGACAATATTCATATATAATCCATTATTTATTTGCAAGGTATAGTAACATTTGTAAGTTGTTTATCCACTAAACTGTAATGGATCCTGTGCATTAGGCAAAATCAGAGCTTGAATTTATTTACTTGAATCAGATAGATGCCTACAACATTCTAGGGAATGGATAGACTTGCTTTCATTGATCTGTTTCCATGGTCCTTCCAGGTCAAGAATCCTCACTTCTCTGAATGCACCTCTCAGGATACATACATATATTTGTAGAGAATTTGCTTGTCTGCCTAGGATATTGACAGTCCTTACCTTACAGGAACTAAATTTCAGTAGATACATGTTTGCTGCCAGATTTTAGCAACATAATTCTGAGTTAGTGTTTTTTTTTTTTTTTCATTAAGTTTACAAATCCTTGATAATAGGAATGAAAAGGAGGCAGATAATCTTTAATGGGCAGGTCTTTTCTTTGTATATGTTGCACTAAAGATACAGAGCTTGGCTTTTTAATGGTATCTCTTTTTTAATTAGTTATTGCTTTTGAAGGTCTAATGGTTGCCCTGTGCTTTACAGGCTCAACTTACTTTTCTTCATCGCGATTTAAAGGATTCTGAGCAATCAGCTTAGCGCTCCATGCCCGTGTGAAATCATCCTTATTCTTGCACAACTAGGTACTCAGGAGCATGGACAGAGTCTGATTTGGAAAGTGCCTCATAAAAATCTAATCAGAGACTGGCGTGTGATTCTCACAGATGAACAGTATTAAGACACTCACCTGCATTCATGCCCAAAATGTAGTTGAAAACTCCACTATGGTGAGTCACATGGAAAAAAATATATTTAGGCATTTGTTACAAATATGAAAGTGCTAATGCCAGCATCTCTTTATGAATAAAGACATTTTTCACAACATAAGCCAGCAACAGTAAGAGAAGCAGGTCCTAACAGACTCCGCCCCACTCCTATCTTTCAAAGGGCATGAGGGATGTGACGCAAGACTGTTATACAGTCTTCCTGTTGCTCATGTGCACATCAAAGTCCCCTCTGGACACTTTCTTGCCTAATATCTCTAGCATCAAAGAAGGTACATTATCTCTAGGATACAAAAGGGCCAGGGCGTTGACTCTGAAACTATAGATTACTGTTTGGCTCAATGAGCCTGAAGCCAGAAAATCTGGTTGCGGTCCTTGTTCCTGAGTTACTATGTTTTGATTTTTGGCAACAAACTACTTAACCCTTCTGAGCCTCAGTTTTATCACCTGTAAAATGGGGATGACACTTTCCAAGCACTCAGGATGTTTGTGGGTATAAAATGAGATCACAGCTTAAAGCCACTTGGTGCACTGGGATCCACTAAATCATTGTGAGGAGATCTAATTGGGTTTGCCATTAGTCTATCTGCTCCCTGATACACTGTAGTTACAGGGAATTAGAACAGATTTATAAAAAATGGAGAGCCTCTCGAATGGGCATTCAACAGGGACAGTTTGGTTTAGAGATCCACTTTTAATAGGGCAAAATTCAATGTTGGCAAAGCAAAGTGAAAACTGTTTGCTACACTGCCTTGGCTTTTCGATCCCACGCCCAGCCATCATCACTAGCTTATGAGCCCTAATTACTGTGGGTGGAGAGCAGAGTGGCTCCATTCTGCCATTGATTAGAATGAGATTCAATTATCAAATGAAGGTTTATAAAAGTGTGTGTTTCTAGCTAGCCGGCTTCTCACCACCCAGCAATCTGCCCTTGCTGAGAAACACTGCCCCTGGCAGCGTGCAAGACCACGGCAACTTCTTATGTGCATGGGGGCTGAACACAATTTCTAGCTGGCGTAGGAAAAGTCTGGAAGGAAAACACTGGAAGGAAATGAGTTTTCAGGTGGAAGACTGAGATTTCAGTGTGACAAGAGTACAATTTCTTGCCTTGAAAGAAGGAACAGAGCACCAATTCCTTCCGAGTTGCCGGTGACCCCTACCTCTGATGGAGGATAAGAAGTAATCGCCCTCCTCCGCCGTGGAACGGACCCTTCATTTTGAACCAGACTGGTGAGCTGATTAGTTCTGCTAAGTGACTCTGAAGAGACCCATTTGTTTAGCACTACACGTAATTTTAAAGGAAGGGATGTGTCAGCAGCAGGGAGGAGAGTCAAATGAGGTCACTAGTGAAACAGTGAGAGAAATTCGCATGTGCCTCTGCTCTGTTTGCTTTTCTTCCGTCTCCACTGACCTGTGCGCCAGAAAACTGATGCAGCAACTAAATGGAACCTTCATTTTCTCGTTCCCTGAATAACCAGGCCACATCCCCAGCGCCCTCAGAAATGGATCTTCATTTCGCTATTGGTGGGGACATCGCATTTAACCTTTAATGTTAAGGCAGTTTTCACCTGCAGAGCCTCCATCGGTGTAAGCTGGTTATATCATAGAAACCTTGTATGTTCAAAAATCCCAGCTCTGAATAGTTTTTGCTTTGTGGGCATGGTAGAATAACCACCATGCTTGCAGAAACTGAGGGATATCCTAGGCAGATAATTTTGAAGTTCTGAACATGACAACCCAAGAAAGTGACTGAGAGCTGCCTTTTTTTCTATAGGTTAGTCTCAAATTTAAATTAGATTATGCCCTGAAAAGGTACAGGATGTTTTAAACCACGTCAATTGAATCTGATTTCACTTATAAACAATAATGTAGTAAATGTTACATTCTTAGCTTTGCTACTAACATTTTTTGTGTAAGAAAGAAAATCTTAAAAGAAACTGCAAATAGAGAACCTCATTGTTCCTTTCTCTGCAATTCCAGAATATCGAAAATTTGCCCATACCATCGTCCTGATCATTATATTAGAAGTCTCTTGTTTACACTTTCTTCCCATCGATTTAGTGAGAACCTGTGGCTAAAGACTCTGCCTTATTCATCTTTGTTTTTGCAGGGTTCTAGTAGAAGTTTGGTAAATGGCAAGCACTCGAAAGTTGGAATTGAATAAATATACTATATTAACAGTGTATGAGTTTTCAAAATATGAGCAAATGAATTAAACAGAAAACTGAAGTCATCACTCATGTATTTTTCTTCATACGTTACAGCCTTATACTTTTTCCATACAAAATCCTCATCTTCTTATTCCCTGCCTATTTACTGCTTCTGATTATCGGCTTACAGAGCATTTCCTTGTGGAGGTTTCAATCTCACTGACTCCAGTATTTCCGAGCCACTTAAAAGAGTTTAAGAAGTGAAAGTTAGGGGGTGAGGAGTAGATTCTTTTGGTTGTTTTATTTTCCTCAGGGAACATTAAACAGAAGCGTATATAGGATTCACAATTTAGTTTTTTATTTGTTTGCTTCTTTGTGGCATTGATCTGTTTCAACGTTTGCTGGGCTGTCCAGCTTTCATAAACAAATTGTCAAAGGTTTGAGAATGGAAATACCCCCAAGATGAGGGCTATCTATGGGATTTTTGTGTCTACTCCTTGTGGAGTCCACTTTATTTATGTGGAAGGCAAAACAGAGATATAGATAAGAGGTTGGTGAATAAAATGTTGTGAGTGAGAGTCAAATCCAGCGACTGTGACTTGACAAAGTTAACATAATCTCTCTGGACTTCACTTTCTTCATCTAAAAATATGGAGATAATACCTTCTTTGGAAAGATTATGTAAAAATTAAATGTTACAGTGCCAATTTATTCATTCATTCATTCAGCAATGTCAGCATTTAGAATGTTCTAGACTTTTTGTGAGGATAAACAAGCCCAGAATCTGCTCCTGTGTAGCTTATGGTCTAGTTTGAAAAAACTAAAATCAATCAAATATTGTATAGTTACAACCCAAGACATGTTCTGGAGAAAAGAACTGGATTCTATGAGAACATTGACTGTTCCCATAAAGACTTTCCAACGAGGCAGACCTGGATGACACGCCATAGCAGACCCCCTTGCCTTAAGCCAAGATGAGATGTTAATAATGTAGGGAAGCTTTCCAGATGAAGGAGTAGTGGGGAAAGTGTTTCAGGCAAGGAGAGCAGCAAGACCTAAGACTCCAGAGTGGCAGCATGTGGGGGAGGTTGAGGAAATGAATGGGCAATATGGCAGGACGGTATTGATGGAGGGGTGGACTGCTGAGAGGTGAGATTGAAGAGCTAGGCAGGAGCCAGTCTTGTAAGCCCTGTAGACCACGTTAAATATTTTAGTCATTGTATCAAGGTCTTGTAACAAATGCTAACTCCCTTTCAAATGTACTGGCATTATGTTTTCTAATTTTAAATAGAAACAGATATGTGTTTCTTGAATCATGTCCAATGTGATTGCTCAGACGAACTGGATGACCTACAGCCCAACCTTTCCATTCTGAGCGCTGGCCTCTAGGATACTCTTGTTTTAGGTACTCAAGGTGGTGCACTCTAATTCTTTTAGAATCCCAGAATTGGAAGACATGTCCACCATCCTCTACCAGGTGTCCTTATGTCTGGTTGGAATGTGCTGGACACAAGAAGACCATCCTATCATACAGAGTTCCTGTGTTCAGAGCCTCTTCCTTTGCCATTCAGACCCTTCTTCACATTTCTCCATCTTGGGTAGAGAAGTCCTACAGGTACTCGAAACAAGCGGGACACATGGAAATCAAGAAAGTATAAAAAGGGATTAGGAGGATAAAAAAGAGAGAATAAAAATTGAAAGTAGGGCATCAAAATAATTGTTTTTCCAAACCCCCAAATCCAGTTAGCCACCAAATCTAAAGGATTCTATCATTATAATATATAGGTTTTAATGCCCCCTTCTCTCCATTCCCACTGTCATTACCTTGGATGATTTCTTTGCTAGAACCTTGGACCCTGTGTCAATCAGGTCAACCCATATTCTTTATGCTGTCAGACCAATCTTTCTTCAATATAGAACTGGATCCGGTCACTCCTCTGTCTAACACACTTCAATAGCTCCCTCATAAAATGTATGGCATTTAGTACACAGTCTTATGCTGGTAGATCTGTATAATGGGATGCTTAGATGGTTTACCTTCTGCAACATGGATGAGCCGGGCACTCCAAGTGCATTAGTGACTCTGACCTTTTCTCCTTCTTCGTGACAAACACCAGTGGATTAGGACATGGTGGTGGCGAATTGCTGCTACAGCTAATAGGATCAACTGAACAGATCATATTTTATCTTAATGAGGATGATTGACACCAGAATTGTGCTAGGAATTGTGCTAAGCACTTTATGTGCAATACTTTATTCAGTCCTCATGACCATGCTTTGGAGTATGTGGTGTTACTATCCTTATATTGTACATATAGAAACTGAGGTTCAGGGTATTATTAAACTTCCCAGTAAGTAAGTGGCACAGTTTGAATTTAGATACAGGCAGGCAATCACCAGAACACACACTCTTAACCGCTGTTCTATTCTTCCACGTCCTAATTGTTTCTTTCTTTTCTTATAGGCAAAGGTTAATGAGCTAAAATCAAGCTGGGGTTATAAGCTATATAATCAGATTTGATTATACAAATTCACAGTGACTATCCTCAGTTTTTTCTAAATGCAAGATTATCTGGCTTGAATTAAGGTAGCTATCACTAGATCCTCAACAACTTTGTGTTATACTGAAATTCCATTTAAAAATGCCTGCAATAACAGGATCTAAAATTCAGCCATGACCTAACCAGGGGTCAGGTTCTCATCGCCTCTTGATTGGTTTTCATCTTTCTGGAAGAGTCTTGCGTTAATGCTCCTGCCCCATCCTCTCCCCGCCCCCCACCCTCCGACCAATCTCACCAGCCTTTCGAGATTTTACTAAAAGCCCAACACACTGTCTTCCAGGAGCATTATCATATAGTCTTAGTAACATGAACTGAATAAAAATGGACACATTACACAGTCTTGGTTCCTCCAACAGTGATTGGAAATAGATCGAAAAAGCTGAGGCACTAACTCAACCAGCCATTCCATCATCAGCTTGTCTCAGGGTAGTAATAAACTTCTTGGTCTGCTAAATTTATGGAGTAGAAGTGCAAGCACAGCTTCCCAGTGGTACCCATGACTTTGATCAGGTCAATAACAGTGGTCTGGAGGTCTGCATGCTGACCATTATAAGCACCATGTGGACTCTCACCAATGCACTGTCGTTAGCAATTGCTTCCACACCAGCTCCTTAGCTGGAAAGATAAATTAGGCTTCCTAAGGAAGGAGTTTTACATAAGATTGCCTGAGAGTGTTTCCAAAGTAGAAGTGTAAGATTAAGGGTTTAACTCCCAAATAGTCTCTATATTTATAGACTCTATTAGTTTAGCCAGCAATTCTGAACTGTGAAGGAGCAAGACTGGTGCAGCCATGAGTCACCTTCTCATCTGACTCAAGGTATGGCTTCTGTCTTTACAAGGGCAATGATGCCCTGTGCTGCAGTGGAAAAAAATCCTCATGTTATATGATTTACGCAATTAATAAGCATAAGATACCCAAGCTACGCTCTGTGTTTACAATGGATATCGCAATATAGTTGACTTTATATCAAATTTGATAGGCAAGTTCTGTTGGTCCTTGAAGGATCCTGCTTGCTCTGCCACTAGACCTTTGCAGGTGCTATTTCATCTGCCTTGATCACTGTTGCCCTCTTCATTGCCTACTTAACTCTTACTCTTCCCTCAGATGGCTGTTCAGGAGCACTTCCTCAGGGAAGCCTTCTCAGACCGTACTGACTAGATCTCCATTCCCCACCTCCACCCCATATGAACGCTCATTTCAGTGTAGTAAATATATTTGATGACTGGGATTCACATCTGTCTCTCCCACTAAGCTGGTAGCTCCTTGAGGGTCAAGCACTCTTGTGCTTTGGCTCACTGTTCGATCCTCAGTACCAAGTACAGTCTTCAGAGCACAGTAGGAGAGGAATAGATATTGCAGCCAAGAATGTAATGAGAAAAATAACTTTAAAAACTGAGAAAAATCTATATCTTTAAAAAAAGTCTGAAGAGAATTATTCATCTTAAATTCTAAACGCATTCATTTATTAATTTTCTTCAACAAATATTTCTTAATCTTCTGCTATTTTCCAGGTATTTCCTAAGACCTGAGTCTACAGTGGTAAAGAAAACAGATATAAATATATTTTTTTGTAGAAATAATCTTGTTTTAAATCTCTCTCTCTCTCATTCTCATTTTCTCTTTTTCTCTGACAGAAATAACAATATACATTTATTCAATAAAAATAGAATGGTATAAATCCTTATCCTCTATTTATATATCCGTGTTTGGTGGCAACTTTTATGTTTGTTATCTCTAAGAGTACAGGAAATTAATTCATAGAAAGGGATGTTTATAATTGCTCAAGAATCCAGAAACAATTTCCTTTGGAAGGAACTCCTGGCTTTATAATTGAATATCATGATATATGACTTCTACATGTATTTTCACAAAAACAAAAAACAACAACAAAAAAACCCTACCTCTCTCTTTTGTAGATTAGGAATGATGTGTTTTAAATAGCTTTATTTATTTAATGTCAAATAGGGATTTTCTCCCTCACGGGATCAGAACCTTTGGGAACCACTGCTAGACACTGGTTATATTATAAGGAAAATAAGCACGTGCTAGTGAAAAATGAGGTATTTGGATATTCATTGTGTATCTGTTTCTTGTATATGATGTGTTAGGATATAACAGAGGACGGTCTGGAGCGACAGTGGGGTGTCAGATGAAAAACTTGGAATTCTCGCAGCAACATGTTGAATAAAAGCCAAACATAATAAAGTACATCTGGCTTACTTTCTAGAGAGATCTAAAAAATTAATTTTTCTGCAAACTAGACCCAATTTGTATTGAATTCCTCTCTATAAGCAAGTTAAGATTGACCAGAGGTAGCTTTCACTCACATGATTTTTATTGGCCACTTACTTGTTTAGGGGAAATAAAGGAACAGCACGGCACATCTCTAATAAGAGTTTACTGAGTTTGCACACCTTTAAACAATGGCAAGATCCACCATTGGCAGTATAGTAAGATGATTTTATCTTCCAGTTTGGAGCATTACCTCATTAACAAAAATAGCTCTACAGAAGAACTATAATATGAAACAGTTGTATGCAATTCAACCACAAGCCACATCTGCTCAAAATTTTAGTAGGACACATAGAATGGTGTTCGTTTCACATTTGTTCAACAGGTGGAGCATAATGCCATGACTTCAATGCCCTAGATCAGAGCTCCTCAAAGTGTGGTCCCCGGACCAGCAGCATTAGCATCATGTGAGAATTTGTTACAAATGCAAATTCTCAGGCCCCACCGCAAACCTATTGAATCAGAGACTTTAGGAGTAGGGTCCAGCAACCTGTTTTAACTGGCCATCCTGGTAAGTCTGTTGAATGCTCAAGTTTGAGAACACTGCCCCAGATTCAGGTAAACCAAGTTCAGTCCTGTCTCTGTGCTATTGTCATGAATCTCACTTTAATTTTTTGCTTCCTTCCTTTTTTTTTCACTTCTAAGTTAGAGATGGACTAAACCACTTGTAAAGTTTGTGAGGGATGCATGTAATGGAAAGGGAACAGACAGAATTGGTGTCAACATCCAAATTTCCCCCTTTCTACTGTATGGCTTTGGGTTAACAATAATGAAAGCTAAATTTTGTTGAGTGTTTACTAGGTGCCAAACTCTATGCTGGGTGCTTAACTTTTGTCTCAGTTTGTCCTCACAAAAATACTCTGAGATAACATTGTCTCATTTTATAAATGAATTACTGAGATTTAGAGAAGTTTTGTGAATTGCAAAACTAGAATTAATAAGGATGTGAAACTTGCTCAAGAGCCCAGCTCTGACTATACTAGTTAGGAGTAATTCTTCTCTAGACATGAAACTTGTGTAATACTGAATAAAATGGGATAATATGACCAATCTCATAAAAAATGAGTGAGTCAATGGGAGAAGCTGGACATCTGAGACACTGTAGCTACTCAAGTACTAAATTCTCTTCCTTCCACTCTTCTAGCATAATATTTCATGATATTATATGATATGTCCAGTAGTTCCCCCTTACCCATGGCTTCACTTGACGTAGTCAAACAGTTTAAAAATATTAAATGGAAAATTCCAGAAATAAACTATTAATAAGCTTTACATTGTGTGCCATTCTGAATAGCATGATGAAATCTCACCCCATCCCACTCCATCTTTCCCAGGACGTGAATTATCCCTTTGTCCAGCGTATTCACGCTGTATACACTACGACTTAGTAGTCGTCTCAGTTATCTGATCCACTGTTGCAGTCTTGCAGTGCTTGTGTTCAAGTAACCCTTATTTTACTTAATAATGGCCTCAAAGCACAAGAATAGTGATGCTCACAATTCGGATATGCAAAAGAGGAGGCATAAAGTGCTTCCTTTAAGTGAAAAGATGAAAGTTCTCAATTTAATTAGGAAAGAAAACAAATCGTATGCTGAGGTTGCCAAGATCTACGCCAAGAACAAATTTTCTATCCATGAACTTGTGAAGAAGGAAAAAGAAATTTGTGCTAGTTTTTCTGTCGCACTTCCAATATGTATGTATAGAAAAAAACAGTGTATATAGGGTTCGGTACTATTCGTGGTTTCAGGCATCCACTGGGGGTCTTGGAATATATCTCCAGTGGATAAGGGGGAACTACTGTATATAAAAATTCAAAAGATGATTGATGATATCATTGAAGCAAATATTTAGAAATGTCACCTCTGCTTATTTTCTAAAATGTTTTTAAAACGTTTATTCTGCTATGCGTTACAAATTCAGATATTATTGAAGAGAATGAAGGGATTTTATCCTAAATTGGAAGATTGTAGGGGACACACTCTAAACTGGCCGCCAAAGATCACTGTTTCCTGATCTTATGCCCCTGTGTTATTATACCTTCTCCTTGAGTGTGGGTAAGGATTTTGACTTTCTTCTAATGAATAGAATATGGCAAGATTGATGGGATGCCACTTCTATGATTACATTACATAAGATTATAACTTTCATCTTTCCAGTGGACTGTCCCTATAGACTGTCTCCCTTGATGTCTTTTGGTGAAGTCAGCTGCCATGCTGTGAGCTTTACTATATTGTGAAGAACTGAGAGTAGCCTTTGGCTGACATCTAAGAAGGAACTGAGGCCTTCAGTCTAACATCCCACAAGGAACTGAATCTTACCAACAATCACGTTACCTTGGAAGTAGATTCTTCACCAGTGAGCTTTCAGATAAGACTTCAAGCCTGACTGACAACTTGATTGCAGTTTTGTGAGACATCTTGAAGCAGAAGACCCAGGTAAGCCATGCCAAGACTTTTTACCCACAGAGATAGTGATGTAACACGTGCATTATTTGTTATTTTAAACCTCTAAATTTGCAATATAGCAATATGTAATACAAAGATCAAACAGTCTCAACTTTAGGCCACTAAGTCCCTATGTTGTATGCTCTTTTTTTGAAGTGCTTTAAGTCAGAATATAATTAGATAAAAATATAAGCAATATTCTTTAGCACTTACAATAAAGACAATGTTCTCTAGATATGGCAGGGAAAGCTTATAGAATAGAAGATCCATAGAGCCAAAAAGGTGGTCTACCAACAGAAATATAATCCTTCTTCTCCTGAACTGCAATTTTTCACCTATCCTCAAAGGTCTGGGCTAGGTATCCTTTCCTCCGGAAAACTTGTTTTACAGGAAACTCCATTCCAAAGTGACCCTCTCCTGTGATACCATATAATCTGATTACACTCTTTGACTGGTTGTATTCCTGTCTCTCTGTTTCATCCATTAGACCCTGAACAATTTATCTATGCCTCCTCTCTCAGAGTGCTCTTCCAATTCTCCCCTTGCCCTTCTCCACCTTCCTTCTTCACGTGAGATTCTATGTATAATATATCCCCGATATACGCAAACTAATTTAAGAAAATAATGGAATATATCCACTCTTCCAATGAAGAAGTCCAATAGGTGGTGGTAGTGTCAGCCCCAGCTGGTATTAGTTGATTAAACTATTGTGTCAGTCCTCATTGTCCTTTTGTCTTTCTCCTCCTATCTCCCACTTGTTCTCCTTCCTTTTTTTCAATTGGTTTCTTATCCTTCTTTGTCCGAATCTCTCCAACTTTTTACCCAGTCTCACTTTCCTCTCTCTTGTCTTCATCCTCAAGAAAAGATTTCCCATGTAGCTCAATGATGCTTCCAACAATTCCGTGCTTACTGCATCCTTCCAGCTAATCTCTTGCCTAGTATTGTTAAACATTCCTGTAAGGAGTTCATCTTCTCCCTAGTTATATTAGTAACCAGCTCTCAGTGAATCACTTTGGCCAGTCTTGGCAAAGCTTCTACATTTGTCACTTAAGTAACATGAATGATTACCACATCATAATCACATGGAGTGATAGAAGGGAAATTTCAAAATGGAGAAATTTCAGGAAAGACTGAAAAGTAGCAGATGGTCATTAAGGACACCTTTTTACTGACTTATAAGTGAAAACCCAACGAGCCCCATGTTCAGCCTCACCTCCCATTTGACATCTCCTGTGTACTCATGTCCCTACTTCTCTGGCTTTCAGCTCCTATGAACTAATGCACTCCCCCTTCCTAAGAGTGTTTCAGGTTATCCAGAACCTCATACCATGGTAAACGAACTCTTTCTCCCAATTCTTTCAAAAATTAGTTCTCCAATTGTTCTAGCTTTAAATGAAATATAGCTATTCCTTGAGCTGGACCCTAAGGATTCCATATGATTTTCTCCAGTGGAGGCTGCTCATTCTTCCCATCCTATGTTACTATACAGAATTACTTGTGATTTCCCAAACACCACTTGATCATCTTGCTTCTGCACACGCTGCCTTCTCCTTCTAGATTGCTCTTTCTTACCTGTCCTTCAAAGCCCAGCCTGAGTCAAGTATCCTCTCCTCTAGTAAATTGCCCCAGTAAACTCTGTTCTGAGGTTAGAGACAGTCTTCAGTGCTTCCATGTAACCCGACCTCCCTCTTTAGTCTGGTTGTGTTTCTGTCTCCCTTGTAAAAACAATGAGCTTCAATAGAACAGGAACTGTCCCTTTTCTCTCCTTCAGCCTTGAAACTACCAGAATACCGTGCCAATAGTAGGCATGCAAGTGTTTGTTAGGTTAATGATTTCATAGTCACATTTAATCTGCACCATGACCATTTGTGATAGATATAATATAAATGACATTTTATTCTGATTATAAAACAGCACATGCACACTACAGAAAATTTGGAAAAGGCCAAATAGTATGAAGTACAAAATAAAATCAACGTATACTCTTACCAAGCAGAGATAGTCACTGTTAACATTTTGGTGCATTTCTTTCTAACCATTCTGTTTGCATTGACAAAAAAAAAAAAAAAAAAAAAAAGCCACGTTTGCAGTGATAGACTATAGATTTCTCAGGCTTATTTTCCATCACTCTCCCTTATGCAGCACAGAGTCCAACCACAAGCTTCTTTTGTTTCCATCCTTTTGAAAATGCTCGTCTTCTTCTTACGAAGCACTCACCCTTCCTCTTTTGCAGCACACTCTTTTGTGCTCTCCTGGTCAATAACTCAATTTCTGTTCCCTTTGTGACTCTTTCTCTGATATTCTCAAGTTAAGTTATTTGTTACTTCTCTGTGCTGATTACTACCTGGTACATGTATCTCTTGTAACACTTACAGACCTTTTATTTTAAGTATCTGCTTATTGGATGTTTTACCCATTTGACACTGAGCATCTCATCTTTTGCCTTTTCTCTCACTCTGTTCCTTCAGCTTCCTTCTTGCCCCTTCCCACCCTCATTCTTCATTTGTGATTTGACGTATACTATGCACTCAATATGTGATTACAAAATAAATGAGCCATGCCATGAGCTTTTCGTCCTATACTTGATACAGATGAGCAAAGAGAGGCATATGTAAGTTACATCAGTTGCCCAAGGACACATTGGTACGCTGCTTTCATTTTCTTGAAGCAGAAAAAAATCAATAGTCTGCCATGTCTTTCAAATAAATTAAATACACACGAACCAGTTTTACATCTAGAGTGAGTATTTGCAATATTGATGCTCCAAAATGAAATTGAGCATTACCCATCACCAGAATATCTTAACCCCAATGAGTTAATGCTTCCATTAGCCATGAGCTGCAGTTGAAAATTCCCAGAAAATTGGCTTAGTTTCAGTGGCAGCTCTTACAGGCACCAATTCACCTCATATCCCTATGTGATCTACAGAGAGGCCAGAGTGGGTTGCATTACTGGCCAGGTGTATTAGTTTTGCTAAGGGTGACAAAGAGGCAAAGGAAAAGAGAGCCCTTGTCAGATAGAAGTTTTGTTCAAATTGTTCTTCTCTCCCTCCTCCCCCTCCTCCTGACTTTGCATTGTTGAACCATGATTGTACCACCTTCTCCTTGAGGAAGACAGGAAAATAAAAGCACTCACTTGTGCAGATAAAGGACACGTCCCCGAAGTCATTCCAGCAATACACAATAGAGCTTGCCGCAAACATGTGAGCAACACGATCCGCCTTCGTGTTGCTGCTTCTGGAAGAAGATCCATCTTCCAGATGCCGCTTCTGTGCTTTTGGGTTGTTTTCTTGTTTGTTTATTTGAGAAAGTGACACAGTAATAAAGAAAAACAAGAGGTTTATCGGTTTCACTCACCCAATAATAACCAATAGATAATTGTAAATGAATTTCCCTGAAAGCAACTGGAGAGAAAAGATTATACAGTTGCATGAAGAAAGAGAAAGTACACTCTGACCAAATCCATTATTAGAATGTGAGACCTTAAATGCTGTATTTTCTATTCTGACAGGATATTATTTTAAACCATTAGCAGGAAATAAACTCCTTGGAATGATCTGTATTGTCAATCCAGGTCATCTGTTAAATCCATCAACAATGTTTATTAAGTGCCTACTGTATACACGGGTAAGAGTGTCCAGAGCATTCTGTCAACATAGTCACTTAGTGCCATTATGGTCATCCACAAATATGGTCTAAGAGAGCTCTCCCAGATTGTGCTTCAAAGGAGCCTGACTAGAACCAGCAACATCCCTTCCCCCAATGCACCCACAATATAAAATAAAATGAATGACAAAAAGTCCAACTCAAGATTGCTGTAGTTAGTTTCTCTAACTAGTATGTCAGAGCTAGGAATGAGTATACCAATGGTTTTCAAAGTTCAAATTGCCAAGTCCCCTTTCCAGTATTTCTGAATCTAATACTTTTCCAATGATGCAGATGTTACTGGTTCAGGACCCCAGTTTGACAAACACTGGTCTATATCATTTCCCACAAAACATTTTCTACAACATATGAACAGTAACAGCAAAGGTTACCTTGCTCATAGACTTCCCTTTCTCTCATTTCTTTTCTTCATTAATTGAAATATCATGAAGGGCAATAAAACCTAAGTATAATATTTTCCTGGTTAGCTCATCCATTCCTAGATGTAACTTCTCAGGACCTGGTAAAATTATATACTTTAATTAGAGTTAGGCAGGCAGAATGAAGGAGCAGGTCAAGATGGCGGCATAGGCAGACTCTGAACTCACATTCTTCCATGGACACAGCAGACCTACAACTATTCTGGGAACAATTACCCCTGAGAGAGAACTGAAAACTGGATAAGAGGAACCCCTGCAACAAATGACAGTCCTGACTGAGGTAGAAGAGGCAGAAATTCTCTTCTAAAAAACACCACCTTCACAAGCTACAGGGCTTCACGGCTGCCTGGGAGCAATTCAAAGGTACACAGCCTTCCTTAGAGGAGTGGGAGACCTGAGCAAGGGAGAGTTGCTGCTATAAGCATTTTTTGGATCCAGCACAACCAAGATGGGTGTCATAATGTCTGGCTTTGCTGACTACTAACAACAACAGGGAATACCCCCAGAAAAGCTGGGACCTAAATAAATTAAAGCTAGCTCTTAAAGGTATCATGCACAAATTCACCCATTTTGGAAAGCAACCTAAAATCACCAAAAAGAAAGGTGCACCGTCCTTTGGTGGAAAGAGACTCACTTGATAGGCTCTGGGTACATTTCAGTGAGAGGGAAGACCTCTCTAGGGACTGAGACATTGGCAGCAGCCATCATTGTGACCTGATGTGGGCGTGCTGACACAGACACTGGCAGATGCTATTGGAGTTCTGGCCTGCTAGCTCAGGGTCTGCCCCACCCACTAGAGCACCAATTTAATTTAGCTCAACCAAGCCAAGCAGCCTGCCCTAGGGACTGGCCCCACCCAACAACAAGTCCTCGAGCAACTTGTGGGCCTGCATAGGCTAGGTGCCTGGATTCTCTGCAGCTTGGCAATTGGGTCCACCTCTGTGGGGCAGGACATGTGCAAGGAGCAAGTGGAGTGTGTGGGGCTTCTGTCGTGGGGTGATTTGGTCTGCTTAAGGGTGTTGGGGTGCACGCACAGGGCAAGACTGTGTTGATGGTGTGTGTGGCCCCATGGGCAGTGGGAGTTGTCAGCTGCAGAAGACTTATGCTTCTCAAATTGTCACATAGGGGATGGGCGCCACCTTCCAAAGCCTGAAACAGTTGGGTGCTTCTGTGCCTGGGGCCAGCCCCACCCAGCTGCAATCCTCAGAGAGCTGATAAGAACCTTATAAGCCAGAGGCCTATAGCAATTGTAAGCCCATTAGCTTAACAACCAGACATGTTGGGGTCCTGCTCACTTAACAGAAAAACTGCAACAGTAATGTGCTATTGGACCTTGCAGCCAACAGTGCTGGATCTTCCCACACTTGATAAAGAAACTAAAGGGTCCACAACAACCACATGCAGCTGAGAATTACAACCAGCTGGCCAGGGGGACAGCTCAGCCTCCAGGGGCACCTACAGCAAGAGCAATGCTGCCACAACAGAAGGACACATGTAGCCCACACAGGAGTCACTCCTGGAACATTTGGAGCTGCTGATGAGAAGGAAGCACACAGCTGGGCCTCATAAGGCATCACTTACATAAGGTCACCTCTCCAAGATCAGGAGACATAGCTGACCTAACTAATACATAGATACAAGCACAAAGAAAGAAGCAAAATGAGGAGGGAAAGGAATATGTTCCAAGTAAGAGAACAGGACAAAACCCCAGAAAAACCTCAAATGAAACAGAAATGAGCAATCTACCTGACAAAGAGTTCAAACAAAGAATCATAAGGATGCTTACTGATCTTGGAAGAAGAATGGATGAAGTCGGTGAGAATATCAACAAAGAAATGGAAAATATAAAAGGAACCAATCAGAAATGAAGAATACAATCCTGGAAATGAAAAATTCACTAGAGGGACTTAAAAGCAGAGCAGAGGACAGAAGAATGGAACAGTGAGCTTTTTTTAAGCTGAACATAAAAAAAATTAAAAAGAGTGAGGACAATCTAAGGGACCTCTGGGACAACATCAAGCACACTAACATCTGTTACAGGTGTCCCAGAAGGAGAAGAGAGAGAGAAAGGGGCAGAGAATCTATTTGAAGAAATAATAGCTGAAAATTTTCCTAACCTGAAGAAGGAAACAGATATCCAGGTACAGGAAGCACAGAGAGCACCAAAAAAATGTAAACCCAAAGAGGCCCATACCAAGACACATCATAATTAAAATATCCAGAATTAAAGATAAAAAGAGAATCCTAAAAGCCTCAAGAGAAAGGCAACAAGTTACATACAAAATAAACCCCATAAGACTATCAGCTGACTTCTCAGCAGAAACCTTATAGGTTAGAAGAGAGTGGCACAATATATATAAAGTGCTCTAGATTGCTATATATGTAGGTTATTATATGTGAACTTCATGGTAATCACAAAGCAGAAACCTATAATAAATACACAAAAAACTAAGAGAAATGAACCCAAACATAATACTAAAGAAAGCCATCAAACCACAAGGGAAGAGAGCAAAAGAAGAAAGAACCAGAGAAGAAGTACTAAACCACCCAGAAAAAAAGTAAAAAAAAGTGGCAGTAAGTACATACTTATTGATAGCTACTTTTAATGTCAATGGACTAAATGCTCCAAAAAAAAGGCATAAGGTGGCTGATTAGATAAAAACAATTAAGACGCATATATATACTGCATACAAGAGACACACTGCAGACCTAAAGACACTCACAAACTGAAAGTGAAGGAATAGAAAAAGATTCTCCACACAAGTGGTGATGAAGAGAAAGCTGGGATAGCAATACTTATATCAGACAAAATAGACTTTCAAAGAAAAACTGTAACAAGAGACAAAGAAGGACACTACATAAAGATCAAGGGAACAATCCCACAAGAGAATATAACACTTGTAAATATCTATGCACCCAATGTAGAAGCACCTAAATATATAAAGCAATTATTAATACACATAAAAGGAGAAATAGACAGTAACGTAATAATTGTAGGGGACTTTAACACTCCACTTACACCAATGGATAGATCATCCAAACAGAAGATCTATAAAGAGACGTTGCCTTAAATGATACACTAGACCAGATGGACTTAGTAGATATATGCAGAACATTCCATCCAAAAACCGAAGAATACACATTCTTTTCAAACGCACATGGATCATTCACCAGGATTGATCACATATTAGGTCACAAAACAAGGCTCCCTAAATTTAAAAAGATTGAAATAATACCAAGGATCTTTTCTGACCACAGCACTATGAAATTAGAAATCAACTATAGAAAGGTAATCAGAAAAGCCACAAATAGGTGGAGATTAAACAAAATTCTACTGAACAACAATTGGGTCAATGAAGAAATCAAAGGAGAAATCAAAAAATACCTGGAGACAAATGAAAATGAAAATATGACATGCCCAGAATTTATAGGATACAGCAAAAGCGGTTCTAAGAGGGAAGTTTATAGCAATACAGGCCTACCTCAACAAACAAGAAAAATCTCAAATAAATAATCTAACAGTGCACCTAAAGGAACTGCAAAAAGAAGAACAAAGTCCAAAATCAGTAGAAGGAGGGAAATAATAAAAATCAGAGCAGAAATAAATGAAATGAAGACTAAAAAATAGTAGAAAAAAATCAATGAAATCAAGCACTGATTCTTTGAAAAAATAAACAAAATTGACAAACCTTTAGATAGACTCACCAAGAAAAAAAGAGAGAAGGCTCAAAAAAATAAAATCAGAAATGAAAAAGGAGAAATTACAACAGACATCTCAGAAATACAAAAGATTATGAGAGAATACTATGAAAATCTATATGCCAACAAATTGGATAATCTAGAAGAAATGTATAAATTCTTAGAATCATACAACCATCCAAACCTGAATTAAGAAGAAATAGAAAATTTGAATAGATCACTCACCAGTAAGGAGATCAAAACAGTAATCAAAAGCCTCCCTAAAAATACAAGTCCAGGACTAGAAGGCTTCCCTGGTGAATTCTACCAAACATTCAAAGAAGACTTAATACCAATCATTCTCAAACTCTTCCAAAAATTTGAAGAGGAAGAGAAGCTTCATAACTCATTCTACAAAGCCAACATTACTCTGATACCAAAACCAGATAAGGACAACACAAAAAAAGAAAATTACAGGCCAATATCACTGATGAACATCAATGCAAGAATCCTCAACAAAATACTAGCAAATAGCATACAACAATACATTAAAAAGATCATACACCATGATGAAGTGAGATTTATTCCAGGGATGCAAGGATGGTTCAACATCCACAAATCAATCAACATGATACACTACATTAAGAAAATGAAGAATAAAAATCACATGATCATCTCAATAGATGCAGAGAAAGCATTTGACAAGATACCGCATCCATTTAGGATAAGAACTCTGAATAAAATGGGTATAGAAGGAAAGTACCTCAACATAATAGAGGCCATGTAAGACAAACCTACAGCTAATATCATTCTCAATGGTGAAAGCTGAAAGCTATCCCTCTAAGAACGGGAAGCAGACAAGGATGCCCATTTTCACCACTCCTATTTAACATAGCATTGGAAGTCCTAGCCAGAGCAATCAGGCAAGAAAAAGAAATAAAAAGGATCCAAATTGTAAAGGAATAAGTGAAACTGTCACTATTTGCAGATGACATGATTTTATATACAGAAAACCCTAAAGAATCCCCAAAAAACTTTTAGAAATAATAAATGAATATGGTAAAGTTGTAGGATAGAAAATCAACATAAAAAAATCTGTTGCGTTTCTATACACTAACAATGAAGTAACAGAAAGAGAAATTAAGAATACAATCACATTTACAATTTTAACAAAAATAGTAAAATACCTAGCAATAAACCTAACCAAGGAGGTGAAAGATCTATGCACTGAAAACTATAAAATATTGCTGAAAGAAATTGAAGAAGACACAAGGAAATAGAAAGATAGTCTGTGCTCTTGGATTGGAAGAATTAACATAGTTAAGATGTCCATACTTCCTAAAGCAATCTATACATTTAATGCAATCTCTATCAAATTTCCAACAACATTTTTCACAGAAATAGAACAAAGAATCCTAAAATTTATAGGAAACAACAAAAGACCGCAAATAGCCAGAGGAATCCTGAGAAAAAAGAACAAAACTAGAGGTATACACTCCCTGATTTCAAAATATACTACAAAGCTATAGTAACCAAAACAGCATGGAACTGGCACAAAAAACAGACACACAGATCAATGGAACAGAATCAAGAGCCCAGAAATAAACCCACACATCTATGGACAGCTAATTTTCCACAAGAAAGCCAGGAACATACAATGGAGAAAGGGAAGTCTCTTCAATAAACAGTGTTGGGAAAACTAGACAGCCATATGAGAAAAAATGAAAGTTGACCATTATTTTATACCATACACAAAAAGTAACTCAAAATGGATTAAAGACTTGAATGTAAGACCTGAAACCATGAAACTTCTAGAAGAAAACATAGGCAATATGCTCTTTGACATTGGTCTTATCAACATATTTTCAAGTTATATGTCTAACCAGACAAGGGAAACAATAGAAAAAATAAACAAATGGGACTACATCAAGCTAAAAGTCTTCTGCACAGCAAAAGAAACCATCAACAAAATGAAAAGACAATCTAACAATTGGGAGAAGATATTTGCAAACCATATATCTGATAAGGGTTAATATCAAAATATATAAAGAACTCATACATCTCAACAACAAAAAAACTAACAACACAATTAAAAAATGGGCAAAAGACCTGAACATTTCTCCAAAGAAGATATACAGATGACCAACAGGTACATGAAGAGATGTGCAACACCATTAACTATCAAGGAAATGCAAATCAAAACTACTATGAGATATCATCTCACTCCCGTCAGAGTGGCTATAATTAACAAGACAGGAAAAAACAATTGTTGGAGAGGATGTGGAGAGAAGGGAACTCTCATACACTGCTGGTGGGACTGCAAACTGGTGCAGCCATTATGGAAAACAGTATGGAGATTCCTTAAAAAATTAAGAATAGAACTACCATACGATCCAGCTATTCCACTGCTGGATGTTTACCCAAAGAACATGAAAACAGGCATGTGTAAAGATACATGCACCCCTGTGTTCATTGCAGCATTATTCACAATAGCCAAGACTTGGAAGCAACCTGCGTGCCCATCAAGGGATGAATGGATAAAGAAGATGTGGTATATATACACAATAGAATACTACTCAGCCATACGAAATGATGAAATCCAGCCATTTGTGACAACATGGATGGACATTTAAGGTATTATGCTAAGTGAAATAAGTCAGAAGGAGAAGGTCAAATATCATATGATCTCATTCATAAGTAGAAGATAAAAACAACAACAAACAAACACATAGAGACAGAGATTGGATTGGTGGTTACCAGAGGGGAAAAGGGGAGGGAGGAGGGCAAAACGGATGATTAGGCACATGTCTATAATGATGCATTGTAATTAGTCTTTGGGTGGTGAACATGACGTAATTTATGCAGAAATAGACGTATAATGATGTACACCTGAAATTTACTCAATGTTATAAACCAATGTTACCACAATTTAAAAAAAAGTATTAACCATACACACAAAAAAGAAGGCAGAATGATTGGTATTGCATTCATTTGCTCACATAATCATTTATTTGTTTGTTCAACAAATGTATCTATTGTAGTCAGATTCTGTGCTAGGGATTAGGATATAAAGATGAGAATGGCATAAACAATAATTTTAGGGGATCACAATATAGAGGGGAAGACAAGTAAATATAAAACTACCAGGTATGGTTGCACAATGATAGCAGCAAGGAGCTCCAGAAAGCAAGAAACTCTATGCTTCTAGAGTAGCTGATGTCTCCGCTATGTTGCAGGGTATGGAAGCCCGTGAATCCAATAGGACCAGTGCTTGGCTCCCAGAACAATGATACGATTAGAGATGGTGCAGTTTTATAATAAGGGACCTGCTGCAATGCTAAAGAAGAGGTTAAGAGCACCTGCCTTAGGGATCAGACGTCTAAGTTTGAATCTTGGCCTGGTACCTTACACCGGCATGCCCTTGGGCAAGTCACTCAATTTCTGTGAGCCCCATTTTTTCATTTGTAATGTATGGATAATAATAACACTTGGATTGTGTTGAGGATCAAATTCAAGATAATGCATTGGAATTCCCTAGTACATTGAATACCCTGTACATAGACAAGACTCTCTAAATAGGAGTGAAAATGGTAATGAATATCAAATGAATTAAACATAACAAGTTATAACCTATACTGATGGAAAGGACTGGAAAGGTAAGATTTGTTCTTTGGTAACAGGGTATAAAATGAATTTTCACAACAGCCTTCCTCCTCATACTCCTAGAACATCTATACATTTTATTCGTAAACTAAAGGTTCTATGCAGCCAGCCCTCTGAGTATTTGTTGAACTTTCTGTCTGAAAAGAGAACACAAGAAAATTTTATCCAGCCTTTGCAAAGTAAACAGAAGTAACCCAAGCCTCAGGGAGTGTGAATGTCCCAGCCAGCCATTTTCAACAGGCTATAGGCATCTTGAAGACCTAAGCCACGTTTACTCACATCTAAAATCCTAGTTCTCAATAAAGCCTCCACACAAAAGGTGGTAATACATGAGTACTGAAGTACTGAACGAACAATCCTAGTTTTTGTTTTGTTTTTTGTTCTTTTAATTTTTATGGGTCATGTTGTCAAAATGCAGTCATCCTGAACCGTATATCAGAGACAAAGATAAAATTTGCTGTATGTAAAGAGATAACATGTAGTACTAAAACGCTTTGCTCATTATGCAAACTTTTAATTCTTTAATGCAGTTTCAAAAATTCCTGTATAAAAAGGCTTCTGTCCACTATTTTATTTAAATCACTGGCTTATAGTTAAGCCCCATGACAGAGTGAAGTGTTTCTAATATTTTCTGCATTTTTTTCTTTAAGAGCATTAAGGAATAGTTTGTAGAAACTTCAATTAATATTGAATGAATAAGTGCAATTGACTTTGTCTTTTTCGGTATTACCCTTTATCTTACAATTCCCGACATGGAACCTATGGCATTCATGAGCTCAGTTCTTGGCATTAGGAATGGGCACACCGTGTGGAAGGAAATACATGCTTATGGTGGTCAAAATATAACTAGAGCCTCAACCTCTCTGCTAAATGTGTTCTCTTGCTACTCTACAGTCTCTTCTATTTTCAGCTTTGAGAGCCCTGTCATACGCTCTTTGTCATTAAGAGGCAGTCTGTAAACTGGCACTATCCCTAAATTAAACAATAATGGTCTCTCATTTTAAGGTAAGTTTAGGTATTTTTCTCAACATTTTTCCACGGTAACTTGGTACTGTGGGGTCGAAAGTTTTCTTTGACACTAGAGAATCGTTTTTGTTCTATTATGCATGTTACAGTGCTTTCCATGTGCAAAGGCCCTTTGTGACATTTGACAATTTTTATAAGACTTTGGTCTCCCTTTAATTCACTTGAAATGAAAAGCATAGGATTTGGAGAAGCATGTACCATGGTTTTGCATCCTTGTTTCCCCTGGGTACTACTTCCCAGTTGGTGTATTCTTGAGTGAGACAATCGCTTTCAGCCTAATGATTAACTGAGCCCATTTTGATTCAACAATAAGGCTGAACTTCCCAATATTTCACCCGACGAAAATGGAATCTCCCACCCATGGATGCCCAATATCAAGATTCTGGAACTCTAGGATTCTATGAAAATAATTCACATACCTTGGAGTTTATTCTTATGTTCTATGTGGTGAAGTTTTTATTAGTAGGTAGAGAGAGTGAAAGGATAAACTAGGTCAAAAAAGAAAAGCTCCATGAGTGACAGTAAAAGGATTTTAGATTAGCATTTGATAATTTTATTAATTTTGTAGATGGGAAAGTAAGTGCTTATGTCTTAATACATTCAATCAAAATTATCTAATGATATCCTTTGCTGCTACAGACTGAGTGATGGAGTCTCCCTTTTGTGGGTAAGCATAACAGTCATTAATTTTAATGAGAGTAATGTGTTTTTTTTAAAAAATGTGGAGATTATTGGAGTAAGCATGCTGAAAACTTGCAGAGGCCTGAGCTGAAGGCTAAAAGCATCATCTTCCAGGTCAATAATGCACTAATCAGGAGGTCTCTGTACTGGGATCCTATGGTCAGTGATTACCAAGGAGTTATTAAGTCAATCAGTAAATCCCTAATTTACAAATGAGTGGCATTGGCACTAAGCAGCAGGTCAACTCTCACGGTCTCTAATATTCCAAAGACTGTCGCTCTTCCCATAAGGAAAACCATACCTCCCTTTATACAGCAGGAAGAAAGGAAAAATTATTTCATGATGGTGAATAATACAGCACAAAAACATCTTTTCCTCCCATGAGAAGACAGCACACTATGTGGTCTTCGTCCTTTCTGACTACCCCCCACAGTGGTGCTCAGACTTCCCAGCGGACTCTCCAGCTACTTTGATTCCAAACATCTGGGCTGAGGCCCAGGAACAAGCATTTTAACAAGCACTTCAGAGGGTTTGGATGCAAGTTTCCAAGGCTCCATATTGTGAACAATACTTCCAGTGGTGCCAGAATTACTTTTAAAATGCAAATGTGATCTACATCTCCCACCTCATCCACCCTGACCCTCTCCCCACCCACAATCCTTCAGGATAAAAATTGGCAGATGACTCTCACCTTGAAGGTTGTAAATTGGAGGTCTGTGGATCAAGATACGGTTAGTTTGGTCTATACATTAAAATACGTGTATATATATATATATATATGTATATTTAAATATGTTGTCAACCTTTAAAAAAAAAGATTTCACAGAAAACAACAGATTGAAAGCTGATCTTAAAATATTATTCCAACATGGCTTGTCCAGGTTAATGACATTTCTTTTTGAATGGGACACACCTTATCTATTCACTAGTCCCAATCACTTCTGCTCAATGACACTAATCTGTCTCTCTAGCTTTGACCTGATAGGAGCTCTCAGATATTTGAGATTTTTGGACCTCTCTGTAAAACTCTTCCCCCATCCCATAAACTACTTCCTTCAATGCCAACACAGACATTTGGCCTCTGCCAAAACATATGTTTTCCCCAAATTCATTTTGTTGTTGTTGTTTAATTTTTAACTCTGTGCTTTTGTACAGGTTTTGCATTGAATGTCCAGTCTCCATAATTCTGTCTAGGGTAAATTTGTTCTTCCTTTAAAACTCAGCTCAGAGATGATATAACTCAGAGTAGTATGAATCATTTCTTCTTAACTTCCTACTACCACTGCTTACTGGTATTTAAGTCCATTTCTTAAAGAACTATATTGTTTACTTACTTTAAAATGCTAAACTTTGAACTTTTCAGAGCTGGTACCTAAATTGATCACCTATGTATCCCTCAGGCATAACCTAAAACCAGGCACGTGTTGATTGCACAAAAATATTGCATATGGATGGATAGATGGATCTACGGTATAAACATACTTGTTGGTAGCTGTAGCTTCTATGAGATATCTGCTTTATTATTATTATTATTATTATTTAATATCATCTGTAGGGGATGCAGAAATCAATTGTAGTTAGTAGTGAGAAAATAAAGATTAAGGTAAGAAGGTAACTTTGTCTAGCATGCTACTTATTCACATTCATCCAGACACTTACTCATGGAAACAAAATGATAACCAGCTATACACAGAAACTGTACGATGTTTATATTATCCACCATGTGAGGGACAAAGGACAGCGATCCAGAATCTAGGAGAGTGACTGGCACAAAGTAGGTTCTCAATAAATATTTGTTGAATGGTTGAATGAGTGGATGTGTGAATGAACAAATTTAAAAAGGACTGTGATTCCAGACCTTAGGGAACTTACATGCTAGTGAGGACACGGTTAGGTCCACCATGGCCAATTGTGCCAATTAGAAAAAGGTGCCCTCCTTTGGTTCAGAGAAATCATAAAATGCAACCTCTCCTGGCAGCTAACTGTAAAATGTGCCCCTTCTAATTAGATCCAGTCCCATGCCAAGGAGGGCAGGGCAGGACACACACTCTCTCTCTCTGGCCAATTGTGCCAATTAGAAAGAGGTGCGCTCCTTTGGTTCAGAGAAATCATAAAATGCAACCTCTCCAGGCAGATAAACTGTAAAATGTGCCCCTTCTAATTAGATCCGGTCCCATGCCAAGGAGCATTGACCAAGAAACCAGGGCTGCATCTGAACATCCATTCACTTGTCATAGGATCCTATAGAGGGCACAACTTCTACAGCTGTATGCAGCAGCCCTGTGTGTTCATGTAAACAACCAGTACTGATATTCTGTGACGAGCACAGACAATAGAGTGTGTCCCAGAGAACAGGTGGAACTCAGATGAAAGGCTTTCCCTGGAGGCCAAAGAGTCAGTGAAGGTGCAGAGGCAGAGCTGACATCTGAAAGTGTCTGTAGAGGATAGGGAGAGGGTAGGCAGTCCCAGGACACAGGGCAGGGCATTCTAGACACAGAGGCTCAGCATGTGCTCATACACAGGTTCTGTTTAAGGGGCTCTTGCAGAATGAGTCTGTTAGGATGCATGGGTCCAGTGAATTATAAATGGATGTTATGGGAAGTGAAAGAAAGCACACAACCGAGAGTTATCTAAAATCAAATAACAACAGCAACGTATAATTAACTCCTGTTGAGAAGTTATAGATGCCAGGAACTATTCTAAGCCATTTATACACATCAGCTAATTCATTCCTCTTGACAACCCCATGAGAGGTATGATGAAAAGTACCCATAATCTAGGTACTTTCTATGCATCATAATTTTTAGAAGCCTGTGAGTTAAGTTCTATTGTTATCTTTATTTTGCAGAGGGATAAACTTAGAACATTTTGAATTCTATTCATTCCCAATCTGAGGTTCAAAGTACCTAAGATTATACATCTAATAAGTAGTAGAATTAGGATATTTCCAACCGGATCTCTGATACTAGCAAATAAAACTAACCGTATACTCAAAAGATACATCACTGAGAGGCCTGTGAGTTGGCTCCACTAAATGAAGAACCTTCCCTGGTCCAATCAGCTGTAGCCTAGTTGAGCATCTCTCTGGTACAAAACACATTTGCTGGGGTACAAGGTTTGCTAAAAAACGTGAACACCCATCATCAGAATTAGCAGGAAGATATTTCATACAGATTCTCAGTGGGTCTATGGAAAGGACGAGAAATCTGGTTTTTGTTGTTGTTGTTTATTAACTCCACTGATAATTCTGAGAACCAACTGTATTTGAAAACCATAATTTTACAATACTGTAATCCAGCACTACTAAAATGCTATCTATTTGTATTTAAATGAGTAAGTCAATTAAATTTACCTCAAGTTGAAGAAGTAACTCTTGAATTTCACCAGAGGGCTCATAAGTGTGATGAAATAAAAACATGAACCCAGCGGAAATAATAAATAAAAGTGCAGTAGCTTGTTTTTAAGCCACTAATAGCTGAATATAAATTGGAGTTATTTGGGAACTATAATATAGATTGATAGATAAATAGAGATATTGAAGGTCTTCTACATAGTATTAACATAGGTCATATTTCTTTGAGTATTTCCAGACAGCAGAAATATGAATAATAATATATTTTGATCTTTGCAACAATCCTTTGAGATGTAAAAAGAAAGCATTGTTATGTCCATTTTAGGGATAAGGCTTTCCGAGTTTATATGACAGTCCCCAAGATATAGGAAAACTAAGGATGGCTCTCAGAACTTCACATGTCAAATCCCTGCACTCTCCACGCCTTTATGGTACCTCCTTTGCAGAAGAAGAAGGAGGAGGAGAAGGAAAAGGAAGAGGAGGGGGAGTAGAAGGGGGAGAAGAAGAAGAAGAGGAGGAGGAGAAGGAGGAGGGGAGGAGGAAGAGAATCCTTTAATCTTCTTTTTCTCTATTTGGAGCAAAGCAACAACTGTAGAAGAAACATTAGTGAATGTGTCAAACTTCAAAAGATGAGCAAACTATGGTCCTTAGCACAACTGAGAGCCTGAGTTAATGGCACACAATTATATCTCCTGAATATCTTCTTGTTCAACTATTGGATTTCAGGTAATTGAATGGATATGCTTATCTTGAACTTAGTGAAATCCTCAAATATTTGTTTATTCACTCAAAAAAAAACATATTGAGACAAGTCTTGGTTCCAGCTACAGCATAAGATACTAACGATGGAGGGCCTATAGCCTTTGATTTTAAAAATAAAGAGGCTAGTTGAAGACACCACACACATATGAGTAAATGGGCTACCACAGCCCAGTGAGAACAGAATTATAACAGAGATATGTAGACCTAGTCTTGTTTCACAGAACAGGGGAGATCCTGAGCTGAATTTCAAAAAATAATCAATCCAAGTTAACTCAAAAGAGATTCAGCTCATCCATGCAACAGAGAAGTAAATGCAAAGAAGAGAGAGGTGGGTGCATGTGAGCAATCTGAAGAGGGATAACCAATTGTTGCCTTCCTGAGGAGTCATAGAAAGTTACAGATTCTTATGCTTATTCGTTGAATACTTTATATTTACCACACACCTGTAATGTGCATAGCACTGGTCCATTCACGTCTCAGAGGAGCAGAGGGCAAATTTCAAACACACCAGAAATAGCATCTGTGATAAATGAATGGGTGAGCCCTATTTCCACACAACATCTGACAAAAGGATTGTATTGCAGGACCTAAAATCAATGCAGCTCTTGGAGAGGGCACCAAACGCATTAACAGCAACTTTCATCTTTCAACAGCTAGAGGTGTAATAGACTATGACAGGAAGAAACAACCGGAGATCCTTGGAAAACACGGAATGTTAAATGAAGCAGAGTCAGGAGAAAGGACAACAAAGGGAGAAACCCATGGTATGGTAGGGGCTTCATAGACCCAGATTTTTACTCCTAACATGCGCTCTGGCCTAAGGCACTGTTGGGATGCAACCCTGGGACAGAAAGGTTCTGCCATTTCCTTGTCACTACACTGCTGCTAGGAAGGATAGTCACTGAGGAAAGTACTAGCATGGGGTGGAGGAAACACATGGATAGGGAAAAGAAAGACATAGGCTTTCATTCATTCTAGCATTTCTAGCCAGACATCTAGGAGAATAGCCCCAAATCTTAAGTTTGGGCTTTATGGTCTAAATGGACCAAAGGGTTTCACTCAAGAGTTCTGTACACATCTAATGACTGAGCAGTGGCTTGATATATATCGAGGGAGGCTGTATGGCTTCATAAAAAGTGCATATTTGGGAGGCAGGTGGATGGGCCCAGGTTCATTTCCTGGGTGTGTCCTTTACTGTGCCTCAGTTTCCTTCCCTATAAAATGAGAATGATAACTGTCCCCTCACATACTGCTGATGTGAGGATGTAATGATAGATGCTGGAGAAACACTTGGTAGAGTGCCTGGCACATAAAAAGGGCTTCATGACTGATAAATTTTCTCCTGCTACTGTATATTCTCCTTTCCTCCTTCTTCTCCTCCTCTCCTTTTCCTCCACCTCCACCTCCAAAACTCATTGGAAATAGTTCGCCAGTAAGGCTGTTATTATGGAAAAGGAAAAAACAATAATGGACACAGAGTTTAGTCAGATTGCAAGTAGAAGGTGCCTGGAAGGGAAGAGAGAGAGCCAAGGGAGGGGAGGAGAGAGGAGGAGAGGGGAGATGAGGGGAGGGAACAGGAAAGTAGGAGAGGAAAGGAGAGGAGAGGAGAGGAAACAGGAGAGAGATTGGTCCAAGTCTTATTCCCTATAATTGTTCCCTATAGCCAAACTCATTTTTTTCTTCCTTCCACAAATATTTATTGAGACAATTCTATCTTCAGAACCTGTGATAAAGCCTTAATTTACAATGATAAATTTGTCACAGTTTCCCCTCATGTACTAGTTGGGAAGACAGCTGAGAAAATAGACTGTTCAGTACATTGGGAGGAATGTAGGAGCTACAATGTGATATGTATGATGAGAACACATATGGAAGTCACATGAGCAATTCCTGGGCTTTCAGAGAAGAAAGTCAGAACTCATATGGCATCAGAGAACTGGTGACTTTTGGCCAAATAATTGAGCAGGTGGCAGGGAATGGATTGGATTTAGGGTGATTGGTTATGCAAAGTTCAACAGACAAGAGAACATGGGTTGCTTTCATAGGAAGGAAGAAGTTTGGCATGGCTGGAGAGAGGACTGGAACACAAGGGGCTGTGAGTGACCAGAGAGCAAAGCAAAGCCATCTGGGCAGCCTTGCAAGACAGCTTAGAAGCTTGGAGTTTACACTGAGAGCTATAGTATAGACATGGAAGGTTTTAATCAGAGAAATGACGGTGTCAGATCACTTCTTAGATTAGATAGATCACTCTTTGGTGCTCTGTGAAGAAGGGAGAGCCATGCAGGAAATGTATTGGATATTATTCAGATGAAAGTTTAGAGTGGCCCACACAAGCGAGCAAGGAGGCGGTAGTTGAGATAAGTGAAGCATGTGGATTCAAGAGAAATTCAGGGGACAGAGTCACTAGTATTCAAAAATGTATTGAGTGTAGAAGTTGGAAAGAAGGAAGAATGACAGATGACACAATATATATGCATGTGTTTCTATAACAGATTTAGGGAGAAAAGAATCAAGGTATCACCTTTCACTGGGGCGCTATGAATAAGAAGGACTGTTAAAATTAGAGTATTAAGGTAATGAATCAATTTTCAGCATATGTGGTCTACTGTTGGAAGAGATCTTTATAAAATAATAATTGTCCCAGAATATCTAGAATATCATGAATAGAAATGTTGAGACTCAGACATAGAGCTTAGGGTCCTTCCCCTTTCTCATTCTCTATTCTGTGTTTCTGCCAGAAGCCTGGAGTACATCAAACTTTCATTGTTTTAACTGAGTTGGTGGTGATCTCATGTTTCCAGTAGTCCTTGAAAATATCTAGAAATTTCTCCAAGTTAGAGCTCTAGATAATCAATCTTGCATGCTCCTTAATTTAATTTCATAGAGCTCTGAATGAATACAAATTGCTAAAATAATTTGCAATGCTAGGAGCTTTGACCTTATTTTGAAACCACAAGTATAGTTTCTCTCATATTTATTTGCAAACATTATCAAAATTTCTCTGAAAAATGGAATTTTTGGTGTTTGAAACTGCTTTGTTCATGTCTTTTACTACATTTATTTAAGTGTGGCTGGATAATACTTCTTTTGATTTCAGGCAGAAATAACTCTGATCTTGCACTCTCCATGGGCCATAAAACTTCGGAACACAGAATAAAGGAAATGGTCATTCATCAAGCTACCTAGGGAAAGGGGAAGAGATTGCCGAATTACTTCTCCAGTCTACATTAACGCTGACTGTCCAAACTATGAACTTTTAACTAAGTTCCTATTCTTGCATTCAGAGGTCATTTTTATATAATGACCTCTAACTATCTGAAAAACATATCTTAATCCATGGACTTTGTAGAAGATAGAGGCAAGAAAAATTAATGCAAATAGCATTTGCTAAAATGAGGACATGCTTCTCTCTGATAACAGATGTGCTCCTCTTTTTCCTTGAATAAGGCCCCTGGGTTCTGCCTTAGATTTTCCCAAAGTGTATTCAATAAAGAACCCCTTATGGCCCTACTATGTGCAACACAGCAGAGGAATACAGGGTTAAATGGTAGGCTCTCTCTATGTTTTTTGCTTTTTTTCAGTTAATGCTAAAGGTAATGTGACGAGAAGCTATGATAGTGCTTTTTTCAATTCAGTAATTGAAATACTATACACGACGAATGATGTCAGCACAAAACACTGTGTGAAAATGCCCAGCAATATGCTTTTCACCTAATATTAATATTAATACATGATAATATTAATAATAATTATTATTATAACAACATATATTGTTATATGTTGTTATGGGCCACCCAGTGGCCCAGGCAAGTTGACATAAAGGGAATCACCACAAATAAGTTCTCAATATATGTTGTTATAATAATAAAAGATATTTGGTCAGACATTATTCTGGGTCTATCTATGAGGGTTTTTTTGGATGAGATGAACGTTTGAATCCATAGACTGAGTAAAGCAGATTGCCATTCTTAATATGAGTGGGTCTCATCCAATCAATTGAAGGCCTGAATAGAACAAAAAGACTGACTCTGTCACGTGAGTAAGAGGGAAATCATCCTGCCTATCTTTGAGCTTAGACGATGGGTTTTTCCTACTTTTGAACTCAAATTGAAACATCAGCTCTTCCTGGGTCTCAAGTCTGCTGGTCTTCGGAATGGAACCAACACCATTGGCTCTCCTGGTTCTCAGCCCTTTGGACTCTGACTGAAACTCTACACCATCAGCTTTTATGAGTCTCCAGCTTGCCAATTGCAGATCTTGAGACCTGTCGGCCTCCATAATCACATGATCCAATTCCTTATAATAAATCTCTTTATATATATACAAATACATCCTATTAGCTCTGTTTTTCTGGAGAACATGACTGATACATTACCATTACTATATTACAAGCACTTGGCCAAATACTTTCTAAATACTTATATCTTTTATTTTTAAAATTAGCCGTCTAGATATGTAATATTTTCCAAATGTATAGATGAGAAATCTAAAATTTAGAGTTTAAGTAATTTATGCCAAGTCACATATCTAATATTTGATGCCTGAAATTTTTAATTCATACCCAATGACTCAAGTACTGCTGTTCTTAAACATGATGCTAGATTTCTGTATTTATAAGGTACAGTATATACATGATATTTATCTGTAAGTTTTACCAGGAAAGTGGCAAAGATTCTTTTGAATATGGATCACACCAAGGTTAGAGGAATAAGTATGAACAGAGTAAATGCAGTGATTTCCCCTGTTTCCCAATGTATAAACATAGAAAACCAAGTATACATATGCGTATATATAGGCATTAAATGATCTATGTGTATTAAGTTTAGCTTGGTTGATTCTGCTTTACCAAATAGATATACTCTAACTATTTTCCCAATGTTTCTCTTTCTTTCGATTCTAAGGCCCATCTAATCAATTGATCATATGCTTTTTAGGGGCAAGAATTATATTAAACACACACATATACAAATACAAATACATGCCAACTCACTAGGGCCAGGGAATATCCCAAACTGGTCTCTAATATGCAAGTGCATTTAACAGTCAAACCCTCAATAATTACTAGCCAGTATAAGAAAGAAAGATTACGGCACACTGGTTGCAATATTGCCCAATGATATTGTCTACTCAAGCCCTTAGAAAAATTGGTTAGTACTCTTACCCATAATAGATAGATAGATGATAGATAGATAGATAGATAGATAGATAGATAGATAGATCAACCTGTTTCCCCCTCCTTAGAAAAAATATCCATCTAGGCTTTGTGAGTATAGTCATCTTATTATAGCTCAAGAAAAAACTATTCATGTATACGTTCATTTTATTCAATCAACAAACATTAATTGGGCCACCTCCATATTGCAAGCATATTTGTAGGTGCTGGGACACAGCAAGTGGTGTGCAAGTAAATGTTTAACAATCAGTTCCCCAGGAAAAAAATGTATTTTTGCCTTTGCTGATTCTTGTTGTATGAATGACATAACAGAACTTATTTTAAGTTTCTGGCATGATGTCAACCAGCTCATTAAATTCCTGAAAGTTTAACAGTCTGCTCTCATGAGCTTCAACAAGCCAGCTCCAGCATACGACAGACCCAGCTGTGAACAAAACAGGCAAGGGCGATTCCCTTGTGGAGTGAACAGTCTAACAGAGAGAAAAAGAAAATAAGCACATATCTGAATAAATACATGAGAAAATACCAGGTAGCGACCATTTCTATGAAGATGATTGGGATAGAAAGAATGGAAGGGTGAAGGTGAAAAGACATTATCAGAAGTGAAGACATTTAAAATTAATCTGGAATAAAAGAAAGTCTCTTGTTCTGAAAATAACATAGTATACTGTGTTTCCAGAAAGGGGCACAGCTAATATAGGGGTCCTATGGCAGTCTAGCATACACAAGGAAGAGAAAACCTAGTTTGGCTGGGTATAGATTTCACTCTCCAGCTCCAAGGGCACTTCATGGTCTCACTGTTTTTCTGTGGTTACTTAAGTATCTGTGCTTTCTCCCCTACTTCATAAGTTCCTTGAAGTTCCTTGAAGGCATGACTCAGTTATGATGCAAGTGAGTTTACTCCCTTTGTCTGGGAGAACAGTTGGCAAATAGTTTTTGCATAAGAAAATGTAGAATTTCCTCATTTGGTAATCATTTTTGGCAGTACCTAAACAGGCATTTAAAAAAAAAAAAAATGAATCACTGTGAAAAATTTGGTCTTTTTTTTTCTTTTAATTTTCCATCAATTAACCAAGGAAAAAGTCTTATTATGTTGGAAACAGCTCTTTAGCCACTTCAATATTTGCTTATCTTTCATTATAAAAGGAATAAACTTTAGATTTACATCCTTAAGAAAGTAATCTGGCTTGAGTTTAGCAAAACAGATCTTTCTCAGCTTACGATGGGGTTATGTCCCGATAAACCCATCATAAGTTGAAAATATCATAAGTTGAGGATGCATTTAACACATCTCACCTACCAAACATCATAGCTTAGCCTAGCCTACCTTAAACTAGCTCAGAACACTTACATTAGCATACAATTGGGCAAAATCATCTAACACAAAGCCTATTTTATAATAAAGTGTTTAATATCTCATGTAATTTATTGAAGACTGTACTGACAGTGAAAAACAGAGTGGTTGTATGGGTACAGAATGGTTGTAAGTGTATCCGTTGTTTACCCTCGTGATGGCGTGGCTGAATGGGAACTGTGGCTCGCTGCCACTGCCCAGCATTACAGAAGAGTATCACACAGCATATTGCTAGCCTGGGAAAAGATCAAAATTTAAAAGTCAAAGCTCAAAATTTGAAGTACAGTTTCTACTGAATGTGTATTGCTATTGCACACTCATAAAGTCAAAAAATCCTAAGTTGAACCATCCTAAGTCAGGGACCATCTGTTATGTTTTGCTTTTGTTGAATTTATAGTTTTATTGCTACATTTCTGTTTAAGTCAAGTTTTACTTTGTATTCCATTTACAACGTTGATTTAATTTAGTCTGATTTTAAAGAAATCTAAGTATAATTATGAGACAATATAAAGAAAAATAAGCAAAAAACACTACAGTTATCTGTAGAAAAATCATGAAGTTAGTATGTGAATGACTGAGGTTTAGCAAACTGTCTGAAAGACTAGATCATTCTTTCACAGGGCTTTGGGGGCAACAAAAGTGTGTGATTTGAAAATGTCTTTGAAATTCACTTCTGGAGAGGCTCATGCATTGACTACTAAATTCAACCTCTTCAGATTATACATGAACAAAATAGATAACGATTGAAGCAGTTTGACCAAGTGTCTTAGTTCACTCTGCTGTAACAAATTACCACAGACTGGCTGGCTTAAACAACACACATTTATTTCTCACATTTTGGGAGGCTGGAAAGTTTAAGATCAAGGTGCTGGCAGACTCTGTGTCAGGTGAGGGCACTCTTTCTGCTTGGCAGAAGTGCATCTTCTCCTTGTATCCTCACATGGTGGAGAGCACAGAGCTAGAGCAAGCTCTTGTGTATCTTCTTATAGGGGCACTAATTCCATTCATGAGAGCTCCACCTCATGACCTCATTATCTCTCAAAGGCCCCACCTCCTAATCCCATCACACTTCAACATATGAGTTTGAGGGGACACAGACTTGCAGCGCATAACACCAAGATGGTATAAGGAATCTAGCTCTAGTGCCAGAATTCAAAATAGAAACTCCTGTTTCCAGATCTAAGGCTCTTCCTAAGACATTAAGTTTACCTTCTAAAAAACTACTTTCACTTTTCCCTTTATATCTATAGCCAAACTAAGTTAATCAGGATCAGCAAATCAACTTTTGAACTAATTGGAGTAAGTTGGTTTGGTGAAACACCCACAGATACTTTATTTTCCCACCTTTGATTGAGAGAATCTTTGACCATTGGTGAGAACTAATTTCTTATTGCCATTCACCCTGGAACTCCTTATCTAGAGTTGCCTGTGTGAGAATCAGCCAAATGGCAAGTCAGTACACGCTTTTTGAACTGGCTGGTCTTGTGGCTCAAATTGGATTATGTACTTTAAGATGCTCTGCATTTTCTTTGATGACATTAGCAATCTTGCAGATTCCCCTTTGCTCCTGAGTTTCAGCTGTTCTGGTGGATGACAACTTAATACTGAGGGAGCACCCAGGTCCCTCATACTGAAATACTTACTCTGTAAAGCCTATCTTTTACATCATACCATTCCAAATACATTCTCTAAATGGGGTGAAAATCTACCCATGTAATTTGGCAGAAAAAAAAAGAGAAACTTAAATTTATTGATAGTTTTTTTCTCCTTTACAATAAACTAAGTGGAGAAAATATCAGATTAGAGTTCTAAGTCCAGTCCTTCCACTCCCCAAATATGAGATCCTGCCTATTTCCTTTCCCATTTTTGGGCTTCAGTCTTTTCACATCTACAGTAGATAGAGTAATATATTACTTAACCATAAGTAATATATCAGAGATTTTGAACAGTGCAAATTAGATGGCAAATATAAAAAGAACTTAAAACTGAAAGTATATTGATCTTCAGTTAAATATCACCATAAGGAACCAAGGTTTCAGCCAGAAGTAGAGATGGTAAAATGATGTTATAGCCAGATGTGCTCTCTCCTGGTCCCTTAGGACTGCGTACAGCTAGTAGCAACAGCAGTAGTAGAAGTAGTATTAGTTCTCTAGAACTAGTGACCATAGCACCTAACATGTATTTTTGTCATTACCACTATTTATTGTTAAATATCACTGATAGATAATCCTGGCTCTGCCACTTACTAGCAGAGTCACCGTGGGCAATTTATATAATCTCTCAAAGCCTTAGTTCTTCATCTCTAAAATAGGGATAATAATGGTACCCACTGCATGTAACTGACTTGATGGTTTAATTAGTTAATACATGTAAATAGTTAGGACTGTTCTGCCACATGAAAGATGTTCAATAAATGGTAATTAATTAATTAATTAAGAGATTGAAATGGCATCTCTGCAAAGGACTTTGTCTAAAATATGTTATCATCACAATGACTTTCTTTGAGACATATACCTTTTTTCCCTATTTGAATTGTTAAAAATCAGAGTGACTAAGTGGAGGGACTGGGATTCAAACCCAGATCTGTATGAGCAGAGACAAGCTAGTTCTAAATTCTTGAACTCTTCTGGCCACATGGGCCACAAGAGTTATTCTCCTTGGCTCTAAGTCCACAAGACATGAGAAGAATTATTAGAAGCAAGGGTGATAGAGCCCCACTGACCTCTTTGTGTGGCATCATTAGTGAGTGATTTGGGGACACTGGACTTAAAAGCAGTGGGCCAATAAAATGAAGAAACACAATTTTATGTTGACTGTCCCCTAACTGATTGCTTCTGAAGCTGACCCCTTGTTAATTTACAGATCTGTTTGGCACAATGAGCTCTGAGACAAGTCATATCATTTAGAATAAGCACCATGCCAGAGGGCATATTTCTGCATGAATTCCCTCAATGGCTAGAGCCTGTAGATCTCATTCTGCTTTTCATGCTTTTGCAGAATGAGAGCTTATTTTTATAGTTATACAGTATGCTGCTTTCTCCCATGGATGGTAAAAAACACGATTTCAATTGTTGGCTTTGTAAGCTATAATCATGTAATTGGAAACAGCTGTGCATACAAGAAATCTAATTCAAAGCAGTTTAATTAATACATCTTCATTGACAAATTCCACTCATAGTACTGATACTATTGTGTGATTCTAGAATCAAAAAGGGAATTTCTGAACCCTGGCCATTTCTAGATTATCTGCTCAACTTTTGTTTTCTTATATCTGAAAAAGATTTTTTGAAGATGACTTCATCTGATCTCTCAACTCTTTTCCTGACTTCTTGCTGCAGTCCCCGTCTCTCCCCAAAGCTACAGGGCAATACAGTCAAGATGCAGTTTGCTTTCATTGTGTAGTGGGTGATATTGGGATCAGCAGATCTCCCCCTCAAGTCTGAGGCATTCATCGTCCCAGCAGCTGTGTTGGAGCCGCCCTGAAATTGCCCTCAGCTGAAGAGAACTGCCTTCTAATGGTAGTTTGTATCCAACATCTGGCCAATTGTAGGGAGGTTTTAAAGGCCCTTCTCTCTTGCCTTAAGGTGGGCCAACTCTGAAGGTCATACTTGACCTTTGTTGCCACTGTATCACAGCTCAATTCTTCCCTCTTCCCAATCCTACACCATTCACTCACCCATAGATGTACATCCAGAGGACTCTTCCTAATAAACGTCCTGCTGGAAAACCATCTCAGCATTTGTTTTTTAGAGAAGCCAATGTAAGATAGATTTTGGACTTATTTTTACTTTATATTCCTTGCCCTAAACTTTTGATACATTTCCATTTCCTTGAATCCCGTATAATGTTTGTTTCTTACCTCTATTTTAAAATCTGCCTTGAGTCTCTTGAATTCTTGTTGACTTAACCTAGTAAATGTAATTGTTTGAGGTAGAAAGCCCCTATTCTGACTCCAACCTATTAATTTTTGTCGAACCTGGACAGCCTTTTACTTTAATGGAGCAGCTTCTTTCCATCTACATTTCAAAACACGCACACACACACCATCTTATAGGGCAAGGGTTCAAACATGATTTATTAAAAATAAATCTTATTGCTTGAAACTTTGAACAAAATTAATTTTAGAAGATAAAATTTTAGTTATCAGAAAATAAAACAATGATAAGACAGTAGTTAACTTTTATTAAGCACTTACTATATTCTAGGCTTTGTGGTAACTGCGTCACATCTATTAATTAATTTACTTTCCATACCTACCCAAAGAAGTATGTACCATTACTTTCCCCATTTTACACATACAGGATATCTAGAAAGATGTCCTTAATTGTCCTAGTTCACCAGAAGAAAGACTATTCAGGATATTTTAACTTTTTAAAAAATAGGGATAACTTAGACATGGTAGCAACAGATTTCTTTTGTAAGACATTTGTTTCAAAAGACTATTGAACTATTTTAAATTCTATAAAGAAACGTGATTAGCATATACTTCTCTGCAAATAAGTTCACAATATTGAAAACATACGCTTCTGAATGAACATTTGTCAAGTAAGCCTTTACGTTTTTGATCTTTTATGATGCAAATATTTTTAATGGGTGACAATATATCTGCATCATAAACTTTGTCATTAGCTAATACTACAGTTCAAATTCAATTATGATTTCCAATCAACTATCTGAAGTTAGAATGTTTATTTGAATACTTGAGAGATTACTCTCCTGAAAACTTCGTCAACTCCACTTCTCAATTATAATAGTCTCATATAAAGGAAACTTTATTTTATTTCAAAAAAATGACAAAATTTTTGTATATCATTCTTTCTGATTTTAATGCAACCGCTTATATTAATATTTATATTCCCAGACCTAATAGAGTACTATGAACATATTGGCTTTAGGTTGGATTTATAAGGAAGTTGAGAAAATTTGACAAAAACAAATGTATTATTAATATTTAAGGGTCAGGGGAAAAGAGGTATCAAATTGAATGCAAATCAGAATTCCTCATGCTAATATTTTAACTATAGCAGTTTTTCAGCTCAAAAAAAATTCGATTCACCCTCAGAGATAACATTTCATTCAGTAGTGCCTTGGGTGGTTCTTATTTGTATATTATGATTGACATTTCATCTAGTCACTGACGAGAGTGGCAGAAAGTCACGTCTCAAGTGCCTTCTGATGATGACAAAATTAGCTAATATTGTTGCATTCTACTTTACATCAATGCTTTTAAAGATATTTCCAATCTACACGTTGATAGTACACAGCCAAGGCAATCATATATTATGAATTTCTTGATACAGTTCTGATTTCAAATATTTTTCCCTTTGTTCTCACATTAGTGAGACTACATGTTTTAGATTTTGATTGAGTAAACTCCAGCAGTTATGTACAGTCCATACCTAACCTGAATCCTAAAGCAGAATTTAAAAGGAAATCAAGAAAAAGAAAAGGTTTCTCTTGGAAATAAAAATGGAGAAATTGCCTAAGAGTCAAATCTGTAGACGTGCTTATGTTGTGATCCACCTGAAGCAAATTATGGTCATAGGCTTGTACATGAAATAATACCGCTCCTCACCATTGACAGAGATGGGTAATAATTTACAAGGCTAATGGAAGATTTTGTAATTCCAAAGATGTGTACACTAAACAGCAAGTGGGAAACCCTGATTCCCACGGACTAAAGTATATGAGTATATCTTTACCCAAAGGCATTAAGAAGGTAAGAAGGAGCTGTAAGATGAATGGAATGTTGTTGCTCAACCACAGGCACGTAAGTATAGACGAAGAAGAATGTTGAATACAAGTGATATTTCTAATTGAAAAAATTATAAGATTATCCTATTATACATAGTGTCTGAAACAAGTGCGTGTCCATGATTTAAGATGTGTGATTGAAGTTATTATTAATCTCTAGATAGTATTTGTATCTTTCTAATATGTATTAGTTTTGAGAGCATAAAACTTAACAATTGAGACAAGATAGGTCAAAGTTAGATGCTTAAATAGCCATCCATCCAAATTTTCTCTATTCTACATATTAAGGGATGCTATGGGTTAAATTCTGTCCCACCCAAATTCATATGTTGAAGTGCTAACCTCCAATACCTGAGAATGTGCCCTTATTTAGATATAGGGTCTTTAGAGACATAATCAAATTTAAATGAGGTCATTAGGATGGGCCTTAATCCAATATGACTAGTATCCTCATAAAAAGGGGAAATTTGAACACAGAGATACATACATAGGGAGAAGGTCATGTAAACTTGAAGACTGCCATCTACAAGCCAGCTACAGGGTCCTGGAACAGATCCTTCCCTCACAGCCCTTCGAAGGAACCAATGCTGCTAACACCTTGATTTCATATTTGTAGCCTCCAGAACTGTGAGATAATGAATTTCTGTTATTCAAGCCACCCAGTTTATGGTGCTTTGTTATGGCAGCTAATACAGATTTTGGTACTGGGAAGTAGGGTGCTGCCATAAGAAATAACTAAAAACATGGAAGTGACTTTGGGATTGGGTAATTGATAGAGGCTGGAAGAGTTTTAGGGTGCTTTATAGAAAAGGCCTAGATTGTAAAAGACTGATGGTAGAATTATTGACATTAAAGTTAATTCTGGTGAGAGCTCAGAAAGAGGAGAGCAGTATATAAAACTTCTATCATCTTGGAGAATACATATATTGTCATGAACAGAATGTTGCTAGAAATATGAATGTTAAAGTGCTTCTGATAAGATCTTATACGGAAATGAGGAATATTTTATTGGAAACTTGAGGAAAGGTGATCCTTGTTATAAAGTAGCAGAGAATTTGGCCGAATTGTGCTCTAGTGTTTTATAGAATGTAGAATTTGTATACAATGATCTTGGATATTTATCTGAGGATATTTCTAAGCAAAGTGTTAAAATTGTGGCCTGGTTTGTCCTTGCTGCTTATGGTAAAACATGAGAGGAGTGATGAATTGAAGAGGGGATTGCTAAGCAAAAGGGAACCAGAAGTTGAAAGTTTGGAAAATTCTAAGCCTGTCTAGATAGTGTATGCTAGAAACAGGGATAAGGATGTGGCAGGACAAAGGTTTGCTAAAGAGACTAGGCAAGTGACTCATGGATTCAACCAATCATCTCAAAAGAAGTCAGGAATAGACTTGTGGAAGACCTTCTTATCTGATGACTTGAACCTCCATGAATCACACTGGAAGTCTACAAAGATATTGAGGATTATGTATCACCAGAAACACTGCCAGCTTGGATTTACAGGGACAAAGATGGGATGGCCTAAAGGAAATCTGTCAGATTTCTAGGATTCAGTAGGCAGGAAATGGGCTGATAAAGCTATCCAGTTTCGAATGTGTGTTCTCTTTCAAGAAAAGGGAAGAATAACCCAGAAGTAGGTCAGTGAGGCTGCTACTGGCACCATGGGCCCAGAGGGCACAGGCCAAGGGAATAGGGCTGCCACCCCTGTGGGCCCAAAGGACAGAGCATAGAATCATAGAGGATTATTCTTAAGCCTTAAAATCTAATAGAAATTGTGCTGCTAGGTTTTGGACTTGCTTGGGACCCATGACCCCTTTCTTCCTTCTGATTTCTGCCGTTTAGAATGGGAATGTCTAACATATGAACTTTGGCAGGTTCACAGAAAGAGAGGAATTTTGACCCAAGGTGAATTGTACCTGGAGTTACCCATACCTGATCTAAATGATATTAAATGAGGTTTTGGACAGAGTTGATGCTGACAGATGAAGAATTTGGAGGATGGTGGGATGGGGTGAATGCATTTTGCATGTAAGAAAGACATGAATTTTGGAGGGCTAGAGTACCGAGTCATGGATTGCATTGTGTCCCCTCTAAAATTCATACGATGAGGTCTTAACCCTTAATGTCTCAGAATGTGACTTATCTAGAGACAGGGTCTTTGTAGAGGTGATCAAGTTAAAACAAGGTCATTAGGATGAGCCCTAATCCAATATGACAGATGTCTTTATAAAAAGGGAAAATTTGGACACAAAGACACACATACAGGCAGAACACCATGTGGACATGAAGATGGCTATCTATAAACAAAGGAGAGAGACCTGGGACAGACCCTTCCCTCACAGACCTCCGAAGAAACCAACCTTGCCAACAGCTTGATTTCAGACTTCTAGTCTCCATTATGTGGAACAATAAATTTCTGTATTACTTTTTTCTTGTTGAAGCCACCCAATTTGTGGTACCTTGTTATGGCAGCCTTGGCAAACTAATACATGGAGGGTCAATCCACATATATGTATTATGTTCTTATTTTTATGTATTTATGTTCTGTACATTTGCAAAAGCAATTTGAAATTAAAAAATACTTTGGAAAGCATAGTTCTATCATGGATAATTATACCATGTTAATCGGCTTTACGTATTCTTAGATGTATTCTACATATCAGATATTTTTCTAGCTGATGGGCCCATAACAGTGGACTGGTCAGACAAAGCCTCTATATGTTAAGGTGAAGGGAGATCCATGATTAATACAGAAATTTGATCATTTTGGTAATGATAAATGCTGTCAAGAATATACAATTAATTTTGTACAGGCTAGATGGGGTACCTCATTGTACAAGTAGTGGTCGTGAAAGTCCTATGTGAGAGGTTGACATTTGACTGGAGGCATCATGGAAGACCTATGGGAGAATCTGGTAGACATGGTTCCACTCAGAAGGACAGACAGTGCACAGACCCTGAATCAGAGCCATCTAGGCCTGTTAAAGGGAAAGAGAAATGTCCAATTTATCTGAAACGTGGTAAATGAGAGGGAAATCTGAGAGAAATAAGATTGGAAAAGTAGACAAAATATTATGAAGAATCTTGAGAACCATGTCATGGTAAGCAACATTTGTGCTTTAACAAGCAACTTCCTAATCACATTGGCTTAATCCAAAATGAGTCTATTTCTCCCTCACATTTCAACTCTGATGTGAGTTGAGAAACTCTTGTAGGTGGCTCTCTTCCAAGCAGTCATTCAGTCGTCCCGTCCCCACTCTCCCTTCAGGTCCTCCTCAGAATCCTTTTTGGATCTCCCCATCCAGACAGCCAATGAGACAAGAGAGAATGTGGTGGATCATGCAAGATGCTTTAGAGGTCAGGCCTGAAACTGATTACCTTACTTCTACCTGCATGCCACTGGCTGGAACCCAGTTATACAGCAGCAACCTGATGGAAAGAAAGGCTGCAAAATATAACCTTCCTGTGTATTCTGGAAAAATGAATTGGATTTTCCAAGATGCTGAACTCCTGCTGACTTCCTCCACCCAAATTGATCCTGAGAGCAGGGGTCAACAAATTATGGCCTGCAGGCTAGATCCAGCTCAAAGACGGTTTTTTTTTTTTTCACCCACAAGCTAAGAATGCTTTTTTTTTGTTTTGTTTTTGTTTTACGTTTTTTAAGTGTTTTGTAAACAAACAGCAAATAAGGAAGAAGAAGAAGACAATGAAGTTGAAAATGACAAAGAGGAGGAGGAACAGGAGAGAGAAATGCAAAAGAAGGAGAAGGAAAAATATGTGGCAGGAACTATATGGCCCACAAAGCCTAAAATATTTATTATCTGGCTCTTTACAAAAAAAGATTATGGATCCATGCTCTACAGGATATGGAGTGAAAATTTCTAAGTTAGTGAGTGAAGTATGTAAAACCGTGGGGTGACCAGAGGCTGTTTGAACTGCTGTTTTGTGTGTGTGTGTGAATTGTTGGCTTTGGCCTGGGACAGGAGGCAGCCTACGTTTTCTGTTTTATCCTCCCACAGGGCTGTGGGAGGACAAAACAGAAAAAAAAACTATTGGAATTACATTCTTATTTCTCCATAATCACTGACATGAGACTAAGTGTAGCTGCTCTATACTAACTACATTAATACCAGATAAATTTTCAGAGAAATATATAATATGTAAATATTACAACAAACGATCTGAACAACATCATCAATAAGCTTGATATTATGGACATATGTAGTATTCTGAAGCTCTTAAGTTCTCAAGTTTCTTGGAACGTTAACCGAAAAAGACTAGTTTTCCCAATTATCTATTGCTTCCTATTAAATCATTCCAACTTCACTGTTTTAAAACAAGAGTTATTTTATCATTATCTCTCACTGTTCTGGAGGTTGACTGGGCACAGCTAGGTGCTTCTCACTCAGGTTATCTCAGGTAGCTGCAGTCAGATGGAACCTAAGGCTAGACTCATATAGAGGCTTCCTCACTCACCTTTCTGGCACTTGAGCTGGGAAGACTCACAGCTGAGAACTGGAACAACTGAGGGTCTGCAGGCATCTCTGTCTCCACGTGATATCACCAGTTTGTATTTCCAGCATGGAGACTCAGAGTAACTGGACTTCTCACATGATAACTCAGAGTCCAAAGGCTTGTGTCCAGAGAGACTAACAGAGACAGTCAGAAACTGTGTTGACTTTTATGCCCTAACCCTGGAAGTCACAGAGCATGCGCCCTCCATGTCCTATTCTCCAAGGTTGTCACAAAGGTCCCCCTAGGTACAGTTATAAAAGGAGAGTAAAAGAATGTGTAAGCACATTTTATTTATTTATTTTTTTAAATGAACAAGTGTCACATATTTTTATTTAACTCATTAATTAACAGAAAACTGGAAAAGATATTATAAAGAAGGCAAGGAACCACAAATTTATATACAGTAAAGGAATATTGAAATGAATTTGGAAAAACTGGTCTGATCATTGAACAATAATGAATTGCATTATACTGGACACAACTAGTTTGCACTTGTAGGGGCAAGAATTATTTACATTGTCATCAATTTTCTGCCATTTAAATCCTGTCTCCTCAGAGTCATAGAATAGCCTAGTCAAAGACAAAGGCAGACACCCTGGTAGGATGAGATACTCCCAAGAGGCTCCAGCATCCCATTGAAAAGATACTCAATAATTTCCTTTGCCCATTCCAAAGTCTTACATTTTTCCTTATACTCTCTCTCCCCATGTCATAGAGATTGAAGTAATCTCTAAGAATGGTTATTCGTGATGACAAAATAAGGCTGATCTCATTAGGTTTGGCCTGATTATTTACACAGAGGTAGCAAATATTAATTTACTAGTATATAGACCTTCCTAAATTAACTTTGCTGAAAGTTTTTATAAGGAAACTCAGATTGGACTTTTAAAATCCTCTATTATTTGCTATCCAGAGGAAAGGAAACCAAGCCCGAGAAACACTTTGTGCCAAATTTCATTTGCACTATCTATAAATTCTCCTCAAGGTCCCCCAATACACCAATGTCCCTGGCCTGCCAGGAAGTAGCATTCCTGACCTCACATAAGGCTAGACCTTCTAAGGACCTTGTGCGTTTTCCTGGGAGGGCTTTTTATGCGTTAGCTCCAGAAATAAAGTAAATTTGAGTTCCATAAAAGTGCCTGCCCATACCTGATTCAATGAGCGTAATTCTCCAATATGATATTCCAGACAAGATCTTGGTCATACAACTGTTTCTTCCAAGTAATTCTAGTAAAAAGGAGGACAGATTCTTAACAAAACTGTGCAAATAACTATATTGCCATGAAAAATAAGGAAACTTAGTTAAAGTTTTGGAATTCAGGGGTGGTGGTGGAGGGAGGAAAAGTATCAGTGAGAATCAAGTATAATTTTAAACGTTATGGGTTACAAAAATGTTCATGAATTGATGAAAGAATAAATAAATGTGGCAAATTCATACAATAAGATATTATTCAGCCATCAAAAAGAATGAAGTTGTGGTATATCTACAGCATGCATGAAAAAGCATGTTCTAAACCATCACAATATTCAGTCTCAATAAATTTCAACAAATGGGTACATACAAACTGATCTCTGAACATCAATGATAATTTATTGTTAGAAAAAAACATATATTCATTTACAATATTAACAGATTAAGAAAGAATGACTATAGTTTTTTCTAAAATTATGCAGACCCAAAGTACGTGATAAAATTCATTCATTACTGGTGAAAAAGAAAAAAAACCCTTAGTGAAGTAAGAATAGAACTTTCTTAATCTGATAAAGATCATCTATTAACAAAAAAGAAGGAAAATAAATATGTAAAGTAAGTATAATCTTAAAAAGGAAAGGATTAGAAGCATTGCCTCTAAAATTGGAAATGAGACGAGGGTGCCCAGTGACATTTCTATTTAGCATTGTATCAGCAATTAAATTAAAGAAACAATTTAGATGTATGAGGTTGGAAAGGACATAAAACTATCATTATTTGTGGAAGATTTGATCATTTGCATAGAGATTCTAAAGGATATTTGGGACAAATTATTAAGAGTAATAGGAAACATGGATAAGGTGGCTGGGCATAATTTTAATATAACAAAAGTAGTTGAATTTCTATCAAAGAGCAAAAAACAACTACAAAATACAATTATCGGGGCCAGCTGAGTGGCATAGTGGTTAAGTTCGCAAGCTCTGCTTTGGCGGCCCGGAGTTCACGAGTTCAGATCCCGGGGCACGGACATATTCACCGCTTATCAAGCCATGCTGCGGCAGGCTTCCCGCATAAAATAGAGGAAGATGGGCACGGATGTTAGCCCAGGGCCAATCTTCCTCAGCAAAAAGAGGAGGATTGGCAACAGATGTTAGCTCAAGGCTAATCTTTCTCACACAAACAAAAAAAATACAATTATAAGGTGGGATGTATGAGAAAATATGAAGTGCATATTAAGTATCAGAGAATATCAAGTGCTTGAGAACAAATCTAACACAACTGTGCAAAACTTCTACAGGTAAGACTATAAAACTTTAGTAGATGCTTCAAAAGACTTAAATGAGAAAAAAATACTACGTATATAGACAGGAAGAAAACATCATAAAGATGTCTGTTTACAATATTAATCCCACAAATTCAGTAAAATTCCAATCAAAATATCGATATGGTTTTATGATGTTACTTGATAAGATGACTCTAAAATGTAAATGGAGAAGTAAAATTACAATAATAACAGGAGTCTTCTGAAGATAGCATGGAACTGGTCAGAATCTAAGGCTTTGCTACACCTTGGTAAGAGTTTGAATTATTTTGTAATTATTTGTAATTATTTTGCAATGAGAAGGCATCAGTGAGTTTTAAGGAGCCATCTGCTTATTCTGGCTATTTTGTGGAGGAGGCAAGAATAGAGAACAAGGAACAGCTGAAGTTCCTAGCAATAGATGATGGTGAATTGCAGAGGCAGTGGGGAGAACCGGTCAGATCTGACATATGATTTGCAAGTGGAGCTGACAGGATTTACTGATGGATTGTATATAGATATGAGGGAACTAAAAGAAACAAGAATAAATAGTGAGTTTTGGTCCTGAGCAACTGGGTGAGTAATGATGCCATTTTTTGAAACAGAGAAGGCTTGGAGGGAGATGGAATTTGGGGAAGGATGAATAGTTCTGTTTGGGCCATATTGAGATTCTTAGTAGAGAAGAGAGTGGACAGTTGGATATATGAATCTGAAACTTAGGGAAGAAGTAGGGAATAAAGATTTAAATTTGAGAGTCAACAGAAAATAGATGATATTTAAAGAAAAACAACTACATGAGATTTCCCAGAGGGAATAAGGAGAGAGAAGGGTAAGGCTGTAGTCAGAGCCTGAGGGGACCCCATAATTTAAAAGTCTGATAGTCATCATCAGCCTTTTCCAGGAGGGGCCTGCCTTTCCATCTCTTGTTTACATCAAGATAGGAGGAGTTGCCAATGATATTAAGCAGAAACTAAGACACACCTGAGCCCTGTTGATAAGCTGGCTATCTTAGTGCTGCACAGGCAGGGGATGAGATTCGGTCCCTCTCTCCTGCACCGCCTGCTACCGCATAAAGCATGTGTATCTGGCAGAGTTTGTATCTAGAAAACCTGGGAGAAGGAAAAAAGATAATCAATTATTAAAAATCCAACCCTTAAAGCCTAACAGCCAACATTGTCTAATTTCCAGTGAGTTTACATCAAGAGAATTTTACCGTTAGTAAAGTCCAATCTATGAAGTTTTGATAGGAATATGATTTTTCTTTCAGTTGCTTCAAAAGATTCTCTTAAAAATTGAATCTTCATCCAACTTTAACTTTTTCCCTGGGAGAATGATGATCAGAAAAGCCCAGATCCATTCTCAGTTTAATTTACAATTTTGTTGTATTTAATACAGATTTAAATGGGATGATTTGTGCTCTCAATTAGCTGTGTCTAAAATATTCTTCTGTCACCAAAATAATTCCTAGAATATTTTATTTTAGTTTAATATACTTTTTAATAGGATCCAAATCACAGAATGTTAAATGTGTAAACTTCAAGGAAAATGAATTAACATCATTAAAATAGAATATTTATACGCTTCAATTGCGTTATCTAACTTCTTTTAAATATGTTTTGAGAGAGAATTAGGTTTAAATTTTACTGTGACTCCTGACTTCTCTCCACCTTTGCCCCAGGCATCCTCATATATAACCAGATCTGTCCCCAAATTATCTGAAGACTGTAGTTAGCAAAGCTACTTTTTTTCCTGAGTGTTCTTTAAATGATTCAGCAATCCTGATGCAGATTTTTATCTGTTTCTCACATCTTTCCTGCAGTTGTCTATGAAAGCATCATTAGTTCTGTGCCCTAAGTCTCTTTATTTCTGAGAGTATCAGGTTTCCATGTACATACATTTGGAAATGACAGTGTCTCTTTCAATTGTGTCTTTGTTAAACAGGAGGGTTTCAGAATGGTAGGAAGAGACCTTCCCCCTACACACACACACAAACACTGTAAAATTGGATTGTCAGGAAATTTCTTTATAAATAATTCAGAAATTTAGGGGAAGTGTGGGATCTCCTATTGTAAGAGCAATCCTAAGTACCTAATGTTGGTTTCTTTGATTCCCACTTTCTCAACAAGACAGCTCCCAATGACCCTGATAACAGGACGTCATTGTAACTGATGTTCAATTCTTGTCATGCCATACTCCTTTTCACTGGAACTTTTATCATCACTCAGGAAGCAATTATACAAGAATCTATTCCTATTGTAGAACATGTTTAGAGTTCCTCTTAGTTTTCAAACCACATTCAGCATCAGTAAAGCTATGTCTTGTGGGAAGAAAGGCAAGCCAGTATCCAGGTGACCCTCAGATGTAGCTCTATTTTCAAATTTCTGGTGAGCCAGAAAACCCACTTACTGGAAGAAAATTTTAGGTCATAAAGTGAGTTTTTGACACTTATTTAGTCCTTCAACAATATAGGCTTGTAGTTCAGGGAAGTTGGTTCAATGCTTTGGATAAAGGAAGGCTATGGATAATGAATAGTCTAGGGGGAGTACATAGAGATAATATGCAGTGAGATTGTTGAGATGGTTTCCTAATAATTATAATTCTTGCTGGAAATTATTGTTAGATTCTATAATAATTTGCAATATGGTTAAATACAGGTATTCCTATGATCTTCAACCTAAAACCTCCAGTTCTGGTTGTAGGGGGCCAGAATTTGCTACCCCAAAATGTGTCTCTTTGGCTTGATTATTTTTAAGAACAAAAGACTCAGGAAGAAACGTTGACCTTCCCGGTAACTGCTTAAAAGAATTGAAGATATAAGGCCTGTTCCAGGAAGGAGCCATCACCATAGATAACTATAGTATAATATGAACTAGGTGTGGTAGACAGGGGGGAACCTTGCAAGGCCCATTTGATCAAGGTCATCTCCATGTCCCATTGGCTCTGCAAGACATGATAAACCTTGGTTTACCAAACATTTGCTTTTCCATCTCCGTGTGAATTGCATTCCTCCCCTTTGAAGTCCCAAAGCACTACCCCCAACATCCTCCTTTGTGTTTAGCTGAAGATGGTTTTCAAGGCGGTAGCTTTGGCTGTTTTGTTGAGTTACTCAGTTTTCCTGGGCTTCTCCCAGGATGTTATTAAATTTGTTTGATTTTCTCCTGCTATTCTCTCTCACGTCAGTTTAATCCTTAGACCAGTTAGAAGAACCTAGAAGGGTAGAGGAATATTTCTTCCTCCCCGACATGATAAAGTAGCTGAATCTTGAGGTTCTTTTTGACACAAGCTGTGTGCTTAGTGAAAAATACAATAAAAGGTTCATACTTATATTTGTAGCAGTAAGTTAGTGCCATCCTAGGCTTCATGATTACTGTGAACAAGTAAACATCTAAATAAATAATTAACTGATTTTAACACAAATATAAATGAGTTTACATACACATCTAATTAGTGTGGTTAATTACACTAAAGATTTTCCACAGTTTATCACAGTCACAGCTCCAAAAAATGAAGCCATTTAATTGGTGTATGTTCCTTATTTTTCTTTAAAAAATAAGCTTATGAAGACTTAAAAAAAGGAAATTGAAAGAGAAAATCATTTTATTTTTCAAGGGGTGGGAAGTGTTTAGGAATTTCATGATATATTCTAAATAGAGACACTGGTGTGAATAAATCCATTAGTTGAGTGTTTATTACTTTTATTATAAAATTTAATAGTGTCCTAAAATTATTATTTTTCTTATCATGGGGTGGGAAATGTTCTAAGATTTCAGGATATAACCTAAGGAGTGACATTGGCATGAATAGAACCAGTATTTGTGTTTTTATTAAATTTTTGTGTGTGTGTGTGAGGAAGATCAGCCCTGAGCTAACATCCATGCCAATCCTCCTCTTTTTTTTTTTTTTTTTTGCTGAGGAAGACTGGCCCTGAGCTAGCATCCATGCCAATCTTCCTCCACTTTATGTGGGATGCCACCGCAGCATGGCCTGACAAACAGTGCGTTGGTGCGTGCTCAGGATCCAAACCCAGGCCGCCATTAGCGGAGCTCGCACACTTAACTGCTATGCCACGGGGCTGGCACCTATTAATTTTTTTATAAAGACTTTAATGTTATTCTAAGACAAAATGTATTTAGTATAAAGTTATTCAACAGAAAATAAATAGAAAGCAGAAATGAAAGTAGTACAGCTGAATGTCCTGGGAAAAACATTGTACATAAATTAGTACATTGTCCACAAGTCTTCAGTCATCACTCTGTGTTGGTCTATCTGTCTCTTCCTGTTACTCTGTCTTTATCTGACATTCTGTATATCCCCTCTGATGTCCATCTGTCTGTCTCTGCGTATATATTGTCTACTTAACTGCCTCTCTTTTATTGCCCCCCTTCCTTCCTTAAATGTTCTATGTTTGTGTGTGCATGTATAAATACAATTATATCATATATATTTTAACAACTTTCATTTTCCATTTAACAGTATTTCAATAACATTTAAAATATTACTTATATATAAATCATCGTTAGAAATTGAACAAATGTAAACTACTTTAGAAACAAATATACCTACTGCAGCGTATTATGCACATACAGTTGTAGAGAATATATGAGCACTTGCACACCACAGAGCTTTATCAAATGCAAACATTTTCCATAATTCTTTTGGACACTGTAAGTAATCAAAAAAATATGTAGTTGGTAGTTTCTGAATATCTCAACCTGATATGCATAGCACTGCATCTCATTGTAGTTTTAATAAGCATTTCTCTGATCATTAGTGGAAGTGAGCATCTTTTAACATATGCTATTATTCAGTTTTCATCTTCCATGGATTGCCTGTTTATATTGTGGAAGTTAAACAATTATGAGCCCCAAATAAACTAAATTCATCCTTAATTAAAATTAATTTAAGATCTTAGGCCAAAGTCTTCAAAAGATTTGAGAGAAAGAGAAACATTGGGCTGCTGACATAACTGCTTGAGAATTCAAAATACAGGACTCACCTTTAACAATGTGTTACACAGATGAGAAAAAGAGTTAAGGAATATTTACTAGTTAAAGGGACATAGCCATTGAAAAGAACATAGTTATTAGACAGGTTATGTTAGAAGGTCTTTGCTTTTCAGATATACACATATTCTGGATCTTATAAAATATTGTCTTAGCTGTTTTATTTTCTTTCTCTCTTTCTTTTTTTTTTGGAAGCAAATTTTGTTGTGACCTGCTTATTTCCAAAAACCAAACAAACAAAACAGAAAAAGAGAGTAATTTACTCTTTCATAGGTCCTAAACTCAAGACTGTTTGTCGTGGATAATTATATTTACCCATTCATGTTTATTACAGGTAGTTGAATTTGCTTACCAAACAAGATCTGTCTATATCTGACCCAATGACTATATTCCACCAGTCTGTTATAATAAACTCACTGATTATAAGACTGGTCATATTACTTTTGCATTACAGTGCTAATCTTTTTTCACTTGAAGTATTTTTTTTCCTGTGTTTGACTTATCTTTTCACTTCCATCATAGGGTCTTTCCTTGAATGGAGGATTTTTATTTTAATGAAGTTTAACTTATATCTATTTACATTTTGTTTGTCATTTGTGTGAGTGTGTGTATGTGTGTGTCTTAAGAAATTTCTTCTATACCATTTGACATATGAATATTCTCTCATATTTATGTGTAATGATTTTTTAAGGATTTGATTTTAAAATGTAGGTGTTGAATCCACTATGAAATGGCTTTGGGTGATGGATGGGGTAAGAATCTAATTTTATTTTTTTATTCCATATGGATAGTCATTTTCTTTTTGTGCCATTTATTGAATAATCCATCTTTCCTCACAGACTTGTAATACCAACTTGTTAGATATTGATTTTCCATACATGCATGGTCTGTCTCTAGACTCACTACTGTAGACTTCTAGATCCTACTTTTGTGCTGTTTTTTTTTTTATCTTCACACGAAAACTATACTATGTCTTTATGATAAATCTTGGCACAACATTGGGCAAGAATCCATAGCATCCATTTTTCTTAAAAATTTGTATTAGTATTATTGGCCCTTTGCTGTCCCGTGTACACTTTGGTTACAACCTGTCATCTTCAGGAAAAAAATCCTGTTGAAATTTTGATTGAAATTATGTTCAATTATTAGATTAATTTGGGGGGCAATTTCCATTACAATAGTGAATTCTCTCGTTAATGAACTTGCTGTTTATCCATTTAGTTAGTTCTTTAATGACTTTAAATAATATTTTATAAATTTCTCAATAAAATCCTGTCCAAGTTTATACTGACCAATATTTTTTAGCTTTCTGTTACCAAAGAAAAAATATTTTCATCTATATTCTGTAATTGGTTAGCTATTAGTATATAGTAATGCAATTGATTTTTTAATATTGATATTATATACAATAACTCCAATTTATGTTAATTTGTACTGTCTTTTATGGAGAATAGCTTGATTTATGTTTAGAAACTATATAATTTTCAAATAATGGCTTTTTTCTCTTTTCTTCTTTCTTCTTCCTTTTAATTTACTTTATATTATATTGTGTCTTTTTGTTGGTCTCCTGTACAAAGTTCAATAAAAATTTTGTTCTTGACTTGATTAATATATTTCTAAAGTTTTACCATACATGTATACTTTGTTGTAGGTTTTTATATTTTTAATGTGTTAAGGAAGTACACGTCTCTTTCCAGTGTGCTAAGATTTGATATGAATGATATTGAATTTTATTGAATACCTCTTTTTTGTATCTTTTGAAATGATCTATTACATCTATATTATTTGCTTTTTCCTTCTTCATCTTCTTCTCAGAACTTCCCTAATTTCTTAGGGAATTCATTGTTCTGATGTCTTTACATTTTAGCTTTATCTTTGTATCTAGTTTTATTACTACGCTTTTTGATGCATACCAAATTTTATTCATCCTCCTTCTACTCAGGGTGCAGTTTTATTTCAATCATGCATGCTTTCTACATTTCTGAAAGAACATCAACTTTGCAAATATTATATCTTTTAATTTCCTCTCTTCTCTTCTGAAACAATAGAATTCTTTAGGAAGCGCTCAGTCTATCTTCCACGCATCTTTAATTTCAATCCTGCATAGTGGGCTATTTCTACTTTCTTTTCAGTTCATTAATTTTACCCTCAACTGTGTGCTATGTTGACATTGTTTTTGTCTTTTATTTCAATTACTCTCTTCAGCATTTATAGGTTTTTATGGAAGACTTTTTCATACCCTCCTATTCTTGTTCTTCTGTAGTTCTGTTTTTTAAATCAATGGTACCTCTTCCTTTATTTCTCTGAAGATTTTGAATATTGTTGATTTTAAAATTTTATATTGTTCTATTACTTTCAATTTTTTTTTTTTTTTTTTTTTTTTTTGTGAAAGAGATCAGCCCTGAGCTAACATCCATGCTAATCCTCCTCTTTTTGCTGAGGAAGACCGGCTCTGAGCTAACATTTATTGCCAAACCTCCTCCTTTTTTACCCCCAAAGCCCCAGTAGATAGTTGTATGTCATAGTTGCACATTCTCAGCATGATCGGAGAAGCGGTGCGTCAGTGCGCGCCTGGGATCCGAACCCCGGCGGCCAGTAGCAGAGTGCCCGCACTTAGCCGCTAAGCCACGGGGCCGGCCCTACTTTCAATTTTTTGAAGGATTTGTTTTGTCTGCTGACTTTCTTAATATTTGTGATTCTTTATATTGGTATGCTTTGACTTTTTTTTTCTCCTTTTTTGCGGGCTTATTTTGACTGAGACTCAATTTCTCTCCCTCTCTCTCTCTCCCTCTCTCTCTTTTTCTTTCCTTATTGTCTCCTGGAGATTCGTCTAGGCCTCGCCTGCCTCACCCCGCAGTCCTCTAAGGCAGTTTTCGCTCACAGTCCTGGAGTTCCCACCCTCTTTGACAATGGGGATGTGATATTCCCTCCCTCTGCCAATTGTGAGTTGACTTCCTGGCTGTGAAGCTCCTTGTACTTCCTCTATCCTCTCGTTCATTTCTACATCACATACGCCAAAGCTGCAGCAAATCTCAGACTTCAGCATCTGCGCAGGGTCAGAGTTGTGCCATTCCAGCCTCTGGTCTCAAGCCATATGTCTAACTTCAACCTCAGCCACGCGTGGGTCCCCTTATTCCCCACTGGTTGACAGGAGCCAACAATCTCTGCCATGACTGCTTCTGAACCAGGACCACAGCTTGAGCTGTGCCTATCTTCTTGCCTTTCTGTTCTACACTGCTCTTTGGAAATGTTCATTTTGTTTGTCAATGCTGCAATGTCTTTTCAGACTTCTATTGACTTCATATATAGTTGCAATGGGTTTAGTGCAAGGCAGAGTGTGGGAAGCACAAAAGCTGAGTTGATGATCTTTTCCTGACTAAATGCATAAATGTTCTTTGAATATACTAGCCATGGCATTGATTCCGTTATTTTTTCTCTTGACGTCATTTTGTTATTGTTTAGTTTTAAGTATTTGAAGATGCACTTGCTACATTAAAAATAGTAAAACTTCCTTTGCCATATACGTTTTATTTTTCTATATCTCGTTTCATGTAAAGACATATGGCTCATCTTTTTTAAATGATTTTAATGTTATCAGATTTAACAACGTTTACCTTTATAGTTTCTTGGTTTCATGATGTGCATACAAAAACTTATCAATAGCAGAAAAAAATCATCTAAGCCTTTTTCCAGTTTGTTTGTTTAAATATCTGTTGCCTCTGAAATTTATTTTGATGATGGAGTGACATGGGGCTCTAATTCTCCCTGCAAGGACTTATGGGTATACCAACATTATTTATGAATAATCCATATTTCATCTCTCATTTAAATTGCCATTTTCTCACATACTAAGCTCATAAATATACTGGTTGTACTTCAGGCTTTATTATCTTCTACTGATCTGTCTTATTTGTGTCGTTACCATGCAATTCTAATTGATACGTTATGATACATTTCAATATTTAGAAGAGTTAGTGCTCTCTTGTTATTTTCTTCATCCTTTTTTTTGACTAGTTCCACAATTTTGGTCTTTTAGATTAAATTTTTAGATTTAGATTAATATTTTTCATGTTTTCCCTCCAAACATTTTTGGGCAATTCAGGGGAATCTGATTATATTTGCATATAAATATATGAACTTAAATTGAGTATTCTTATAAAGAAAGATTATGTATTCAAAATGTCATTTATGTCTCTCATTTCATAAAGGCCCTAGATGATTCTTGGTAGGTTAAGCATTAATTATTTAATAATCTCTATCATAATAAGAGTTTTATTTCATATTTTACATTTTTAACCAGTTATTATTTGTGTATAAGAAAACCATTGATTTTTATCACTCATTTTATAGTCAACAACATCAATTCATTCTCTTATTATTTAGACTTTTTTTTTCATTTGCTACCCGTGATTTCCCCACAATCATTTATATAATTTCAAAATGGTTATAAACATGCCTACTGTTTTCCAAAATGTACCACTCTTAGTTCATTCTCTTTCCTAATTTTATTGTCTCATACTTTCAAAATAGTACTACATCATGATGGTTATCATGAACAATCATATCTTTATTTGGACTGTAATAGAGATGTTTCAATATTTCATAGGTAAGCATTAAGCAGACTATTGACCTTTGAAATTTATTAAATGCCTTCTTAATGCCTGTTGAGATGGCTATATTATAAATTGTACTGATATCATATCATTCTTACAGTTTTTAATTGAACCTTAATTGGTTATGGTACATTACTCTATTATCAGGTTGCTGGATTCAATACTCTAGCAGATTATTTTTTGTCTGGTATTCAAAAATGAGATTGGCCTATGGTTTTCTACTTTTGTTTCATTTTTGGCAGGGATTGGTGTTTTGGAGAATATAGCTATTTGAATATTTTTTTTGCTGCCCTATTTAGGCATTGACGTTAGATTTGAAAATGGCTTTATTTAGAATGGAAGGATATTCAACTGAGACCCATAGATTTGATTTTACAGCTATTCATGCAATAATTCCCAATAAATGTAGGATATGAGGAAAAAGGAAACTGCTGCACAGAAAAACTTTATTCAGTTATTCATTCAACAAATACTTGTTAAGAATTTTCCATGTGCCAAGACAAGCACTGTTCTGTGACCTGGAAGTAGAATAAAGTAGTCTCTTTAGACAAGCAAAGTTTCTGCTTTCATGAAGCTTACATTCTAGTCAGAGACAAAGACAGTAAACAGGTGAAGTAATATCACTATTTTGAAGTGATTATATTTATGTATGAGCTCTTTAGGTAGAAAATACGCCAGGAAAAGTGAGCGAAGGTGAACAATGGAGGATATATCCATCCATGCTCAGGAGAGGCCTCCAGAGATGACATTAGAGCTGATATAGACAAGACAGAAAACTAAATTACTCAAATGGTATTTTTACAAATATAAAAAGGACAAAGAGGACACTTAAAATTATCTCTCCTTACAGTCTTTTGGCAGACACAGTAAATTTTAAGTTCCTTTGGTGATAAATACAGAAAAAAAGAAGACCAAAAAACTACTTTCATGTATAGGACACAAAGAAATGAACGTTTCTGGTATTTATACCAGAATCTGTGCACGCAAAGAGCAGAATTCTTCAGAGTGATTCCCTTGGCGAAGTTTATACATATTTCAAGAAGGCAGCTATGACTCAATATATTTAGGGACTTGTTGCTGGATATTACTCCCACAGACAGTTTATGAGACACAAGAAATTCTGTCTTGCTCTTTTGTATTCATGCTGGATTGGAACTGCACATTAGCTTGACAACAAACCCAATTCACCAACCTTTGCTCTGAATGACTAATTTTAGATATTCACAAAAGTGAGTGGTGGTGTGCCTGAACAATAGTAGTTTACATAATTGTTCAGGAGCCATTGGGCAAAACAGGATGCTCTTTACTTTTCCCACTGCTAGTACCAAAAGAAGGATTTTCAAAAGCATCTAGGAATACTCCAGTGAAGTGTATTTAGTTTCTCTAAAAACTATATATAATAATAATAATAATTCTAGGTTTTAGGCTCTTCAAGAGAAGAGTTTGTGTTTTCTTATTTATTTTTTAACCCTTAGTGCTTGGAAAATGCCTGGTATATTGTCTGATTCTCAGTTAATATGTGTTCACTGAATGAAATATTTTTAATTCAATGTTTAATGACAACCAAAGTATTTGTTGAGAAGAAGCTACTGCACCCTGCCAAGTAAACTATGTTTAGTTTACTGCACAGTAATCTAATGAATAAATATTTATTCAAATTACAAATAAAGAAAGATAGGACTACATGGAGGGAGTTATGGTTGTTAACTATCTGTATTTTGTAACTAAAATAATATTGATACTTTCCTTTGCTGGGAAGTGCATTGAGTCAACCAATATCTAAAGAACACTCGCCAGCCCTGTCATAGAATTTGTGGATACAACAATGAATACAAGAGTCCTTGCCCTCAAGTAACTTCCTCAACTTCTGATGGCATTACTGTTTTCTCTCTTGTTCATTCTCCATGGACATTTTTTTTTTTTTTCCAACCACATTCTGTTTCTCTGCCTGATGCTATTACTTCTGTTGTCAAAAATAGATGGGATGCTTCTAGGAATCTGAGTTGAAGCAAACTACAGGTATAAATAATTGCAGAGATCTTGTTTTCTTTGCCAGCTACTGCTCAGGCTACAGTCTTTAAGGCAGAGAGAGATTTTTAACAGAGCATACAGCATTTACAAGTGCTTGCCTATTGCTGCAGCCATTATCATTCTTCTGTGCTGCTGCAGATTCTGTGGACGCAGGAAATGCTATTCAATGGACAATTTATGCAAATCCTCAGAGTAAAATGAGCTTTGCATATGCCATCTGTCAAAAACTTCTGATAGGAGAGATTCTGATAACCTTCCTGCTTGAGTAGGGTGAGGGGAAAGAGACAACAGAGCTGAGAATTATCTTCTGAGCAAAGGTCACGTGGAAGCCATGACTCCATTAGTGCATGACTTCTCCCTTATTTGTGGTATCCTAGGGCCCTCTCTCACATTCTTATCCAGTTGTAGGAGTTATCATTAAAAGGTACCCTCTTGTGACGGTTAGCTACTTCGCTGTGATATTTTTAATTTCTTCTTCTCTACCACACATGGGTCTCAGAAGTACTAAATCCTTAGTCTGATAATAAACTTTTGTGGGTGATGAGACTATTAATAGAATAGCTCACCTGTCCTTAAACTAGCTTCCCAAAAACATCTGATTGTCTTGAGCAATAGCATCATCCATCACCCAAACATCTTTCTATTCACTTACATATTCTTTCCTTAAATAAAATTTCGAGCGCCTATCATGCATTGGACATTGTGCTGATAGTTCAAAGATCCCTATGGAATGGATTATTCATTAATTTGTTTGAAAGATTAGTGTAGGGAACAATCCAAATTTGTATGTATACCTTTATGTACCTCTTAAACAAAGGATTTCTCTCCACTCTACCACACAGTCACATATCATACTTTTCTGCAATCCATTTCTTTTATTTGCTGTGAACTTAGAATGTTTTAAAATTTGTTTGCACATTTATACTGGGCATTTGCATATGAAGGCAATTTCTTTCAAATTATCACTCACCATTACAGAAAACTACAGCTCAAGACACATTCACATAGAGAGTATTTGGAAAATACATCTGTTTTGAGTCTCTTGAAATCGTGTTAGATGTTGCAAGTGTGGCTTCCTTAGATTTATTTGTTAGAGTTAACTTAGTATAGTGAATAGAACACTGGGCTGAGTAGAAGATGTGTGATAATTTGATTTTCAGCTATCTAGGAGTCATCCCTTAGTGTGCGAGCATCCTGAGGGAAGAGAAACTACCTTATTAAAAGGTATATATCCCCAGGACACATATAGTGCTCATAAACATTGGTTGAATTGGATTATATTGAAGAAGATTGCTACAAATTCACTGGGTGCAACTCACTCACTGTCTACAAAATCAGAGAGCTGTCCTTGATGATCAGAAATATGTTATTTCATTGCCCTCCTGCTCAAACTTGCTCCTAGTCTCCTAAACCCAGAACTTAAGTTAAATTGATTCTGAAAATAATTATAAGTGACCATTCATCTGCTTCCTAAACTAATGCATAACATATAATTATGTGTAGGAAATTTAATATACACAATTGCATTCTATTCATGATTGAGTTTTCAGTATTTCATTCCTCCCAATTCTATTTGAATTGCCTTGCCTATGCTCTTTATTCAATGTTTTAGAGAAAACAAAGACAACCAAAACTTAATTTGGGGGGCTTAAAGGTAAAATTGTTCTCATACCCACGAGTCCTAAGCCCAAAGCAGATATAAGTCATTTCAGGCTTGGAGAGCACAGACTTACTTTGATTTACTGAATTTTTTCCCCTTGATTCCCATAACCTTTTGGTGAGATTATACAAGTTTTTTCATATGATAGGTCATGTTCAGGGAAAAGTCCTCTGTTTATGCGAACAATCTTTCCAAGACAAAATTATTGCCTCCATTGCCTAGCATGCTCACAAAAAAGAGCCTGATTTTGGAAGCCCAAATATTAAAATTCTTGGGCTTAGTTGTAAATTGGAATTTGAAAAAATGTGAAGCATGATAACTAGTTTTTTCATACTAACAAAAGAAATTTAAAAAAAATAAAGAAATCTCAACTTCAACACATTAGCAAGCTCATAACCGTTTGGGTTGAATTCAATGTCAGGTTAATTGCACTTTTGAATGCACGTCTGCTTATGAGAGATGCAAATTAGACTTTTGTATTCTTCTGACTTTTGTACGTGGGGAGTGTTCTGTTTGCATGAAAGAATCTTCGGTTGGATTTTAAAGTTTTTGGAACTGCTACGAAGCATCAGAATTGTTAGGTAGGTGTGTTCTCTGTTCCACATGCAGGCAAGAAACAGCATGAAATGATTGCTTAATCCTCTAATGTCTTTAAATTACAGTCTTTATAAAGCTGCTTCATTGAACTGGTAGATTTTGTTCATCATTTTATTAGACAAATTGGCTTACATTGAAAACATATAGTATAAGTGCACAGAGCTAAAATACTCAACTAGAGTTTGTACAATGATTATGAATATGCCAGTATCTAATTTAAACCATTTTCATTATAAATAAATCATTGAAATACCCAAACAACTCTTGTTTATTATTCAAATTGTTATTTTTCTGTGCACTTGCCACATTATTTATTCATTTAATAACCGGAACTTCTAAGCCCATGCATGTTTTTATGAACAATCATAAAATGTTGCTTTTGTGATACACAAAGCCAAAAATGTATTTCAAGGTTACTGCCTCTCAACAGCTAGTAGATCTTAATTACTAGTTGTGTGAAACAATGTCTTAGATATGCAAGTTTTTTTTTTCAAAATTACCTTATATGTATTCAGACTTCTAGCCAAGTGTTCCAATAGAAAGATGTAAATTAGTTTTTATGAGCATTGCGGGGTAAGAAACTGATCTATCTTTATAGAAGGTCTCTGTGATGAATAAAGCCTCGATGTGAGAAGAGTGTGCTATGGCAATTTGTGCTTATTATACACAAATTATTCCATCAAATATACATTTATTTTTACTCATCAAATATGAACTAATTATCTACTAATAGCCAAGCACTGTTGTGGTCACATATATAGTCACATTCAAATCTCAAAACAACCCTGTGAGGAAGATGCTATTTTTTGTGTGTGAGTGTGTGAGGAAGACTAGCCCTGAGCTAACATCCGATGTCAATCCTCCTCTTTTTGCTGAGGAAGACCGGCTCTGGGCTAACATCCATGCCCATCTTCCTCTACTTTGTATGAGACTCCACCACAGCATGGCTTGATAAGCAGTGCGTTGGTGTGTGCCTGGGATCCGAACTTGTGAACCCCGGGCTGCCAAAGCAGAGTGTGTGCACTTAACTGCTGCGCCAGCGGGCTGGCCCAAAAGATGCTGTTGTTTTTGTTACTGCACAAAATTGAGGTTCTTTTGCCAAATATGCCTTAAAAAAGACAATTATTGGGGTCTGGCCTGGTGGTGTAGCAGTTAAGTTCACACACTCCACTTTGGTGGCCCAGGGTTCGCAGGTTCGGATCCTGGGCATGGACCAATGCACTGCTTGTCATGCTGTGCTGTGGTGGCATACCACATAAAGTGGAGGAGGATAGGCTTGGATGTTAGCCCAGGGTCAGTCTTCCTCAGCAAAAAGAGGATGATTGGCAACAGATGTTAGCTCAGGGCTAATCTTCCTTACACATACACATACACAAAAAAGACAATTATTACAGCATCAACTTTTGGGAAACAGAATGTAGCTTTATTTTGCAAGATTGATCTGCAAGGAGATAGGGGGCATGTGCCTTCAGATCTGTCTCCCCAATCCAGAGCTTGGGGCATAATTTATGAGATGAAGTCTAGAGCAGTCTGAGGTGTGAAGATAGATGTTTGGAGGTAATGAAAAGTGAGATAATTGATGATCTGTGCAATTATAGTCAAGCTGTATGCCTCTTCATAGGATGCATGTTCACTAAATGGTGGCATTACCATGATCTGAGGGCAGAATTTTTAGCTCCTTGACCTCTAAAAGGTCACTTATCGAGCATTTGGCCCAGTTGATGGGTTGGTGGTCTTAACTGGTCTGAAGTGGACAAGAGATCTCGGTCCCTGCAAAACCACTCTTAATTACTCTGTTGATAAGATAGGGTCAGTTGAACTGATCCTGGAGGGCCCACAGTTACATTTTCATAGGGACATACAGTTCATCATTAAAAGGAGCATTTGCTTTGAGGTCAAATACACATAATTTTAAACCAGTCTTATCACTTATACTCTGTATAACTTTGGAAATAGCAGTTAACCTCACGGAGTTGCAGATTCTTATGTGTAAAAGAATGAGAATGTTAACGTTCAGGGGGTTGCAAAGATAATTTTAAATAAAATGATCTAACAAATGTAGAGCACTTTATAGAATTTCTCACATGTAGGAGGTTATCAATAAATGCTAATTTTCTCTCCTTCTCTCCACACAGAGCAAAGATTCTAAACTAGATCGTGACTTGCCCAAAATCGCACAATGCATGAGTGGTAAATTTCCAACTACAGCTTTTCATTCTACGCTCAGTGCCCTGTTCACTGAAATCAACTGCCCACCTAATTTAAGATCACTTGGTCTTTTATTTCTACATTTTAAATTTAAATATCCTGTATCCCTTCTTTATCCTTTATTGAGATGATGACAATGGCAATGAATTGATAACTTTCAGTAGAAACACACCTCTTAGGAAACAGGGGAAACTTCTATCAACCTCCCTATCTACCTAATCTATCAGTAGGAAATAGTGTTGAAATAAAATTATCCCACTCATTAATAGTGCACCATGTTTTGCAATATTGATTCCATAATGTCTTCAAATAAATAGATCATAACATCATGGAATTTACATTCTCATTGGGAAGATAATTTGTAATCAAACAATAACAGGCATAGAAACAATCATACAAAGTCACATAGGTTAAGTTCCACAAGTGGAAATAGAGTGAGCTATGAACGTGAATATACTGGGGACATGATCTGGACTGAGGATTAGGGAAGACTTCTCCTGGAAGAGAATTTTGAAGTGGTTTCTGAAAGATAAGTAAGGATTAAGTAGATAAATGACTTAGGTAACAGGGGAAAAGTGGGACAGTGGTGAAGCAAGTGTGAAGACCTGGAGGCATGATGAAGTATAGTTTGTCGGGAAAAAAAATAAAAAGGGAACTGAAAGCAGGCTGATGTGGTTGGAGTTGAAAGAGCGAGAGTGGCTAGATAGATGTGTGATGAGGCTAGAAAGACGAGCAGGACCGGGTCTCACAGAGCCTTGCAGGCCATGAGGAGGAGTTCAGTCTTTATCCTAACAGTATTTAATAGGCACCAGATAAAGAATTTTAACCAAGAGGATGACTTGACCAGATTTTTTAAATTTTGTTTCTTATGTTTGTTCTGGCTATTGTGTGGAGAAGAGTTCAGGAGGTGGATGTAAGAAAGCCAGTTTGGAGGTTGGTGACGTGGGCTGGGCACTGGAAGATGGTAGCTTGGAATAGGTGGTGAAAAGTGTTTGCTCACGGAGAGAAGTAAACAGATCTGAGAGACTGGTAGGATGTTCTAAGAAAACTCAAAAGAGCAGTGCATTTTGGTTATATTCTTTATCTAATTAACTTTTAATTACATCTCCTGTTGGAAATCATGGTAAATTACTCACTTCACTTACGTATCTTAATAAATCCAGTCTTAGAATCATTGGAATGTTTACCATGGTTATGTATATTAGTAAAAATGTGCAAATAACTTAAATATAAAAAATGCAGGTATATGTACATAATGGTATAGCATGAGAATACTGAAATATGTTTCAGGACAATATAATGATATAATGACATGGAAAAATGTACAAGTTATATTCTTAATACACAATTTGTAAAAAAAAAAAAAAACACACACATATGAAATATGGTCCCTCCCCCATTTTTTAGTACCCTCTCCCCGCGCGCGCGCGCGCGCACACACACACACACACACACACACATTGAGGAAAAAGAAAACTAGAAGCATACACTGGCATTGTGATGGTGGTCCACTGGGGAGTGGTGGGATATAGATGATTTTTGCATTGTGATTTTTTTCCCTTTCTTGTATTTTCCACATTTTAGACATTCAGTATATATTGCTTTTTAAAAGTGAGAAAATATATAATAGAATGTGTTCTTTGTTAATTATTTGGAAGCCTGTATAGCTAGGACAAGAATAAAGGAGTATCTACTCACCTTTGGAAATAAGTCCTTTATAGGCACAGCTTGTGGGTCATCACTATAAGCACCAATTCTTGCTACCCAAGACTTGTCCTAGACAACTGAGGGAATTTTCACAGGGGCAAAGATATTTAAGCAAGGCCATGAAGGATGTATTACTACAGTCAGAGGAGGGATACTGAGCATCCTAGATATTGGAAATGATGGAGTCATTAAAGCATTCATTTATTCAGCAATTATGTGATGAGTAGGTACCATGTGCAAAGAACCTTTCTGGTCACCAAAGATATATAAGTAAAATATGAGAATGTGTGAAGTGTTTACTAAGTCTCAAAATGGTTAGTCCAGATAGTACAGCTGAAGAGTCAAGCTGAGGTCAACATGTGAAGAATGTTTTAAGCTATGCTAAGGACATTTGGATTCTCCCTACATAAGTCATGTTGATCCAACAGGCATCTTTAAATAGTACAGGCTAATATTTCATCCCTCTTTAGACAGCTAGGAGTTGATAAGACTATTTTTCCTAAGCTTCAAATATCTAATGATGAAAATCAATTGGTTATTGCAGAGTGCTCATGAACAGATTCAGTTTTCACAGAACCCGAAAAAGCAAATCAGGAATGAAATATGAACATCAAAGTTCTTCTTGCTCAGTAAATTATTGATACTACATGAGGTGACAGTCATACCTACAATTCATTTGGAAAACATTGAAAACATTTAATATAACTGAATAAATATATACAATTGTTTCCGATATAGTTAGATGTGTAATTATTGAACAATTTTCAGGCAGCATTGGCTTCACTTTGGATCACCTACATTTTCATGGTTGAAAATACAAGTCTATCAATGCATAGAATCATGCCATTTGTCTTCATTGTTGTCAACATTGTTCCATTATTTTGATGCATGAAAGTGCCTTGCCCCTGGCTAGTGTGGGAACCTCCATGCATGAATATCAGATCCCAGAGCTTCCGTCCTTATTACATAGTAGCATTCTTACCCTTGAAATGATTTAATATCCATTTTATCAGCCTGAAAAGAAAGGTATGAGAAGCTATTTTTTCTAGTTATTCCAAACATCCCTAAATACACAAGCTCTAAACAAATCAAGTAATAATAACCCGTTATGCATGTACTGTACAGTATTTTATACTTTTCAAAGCATTTCTTCACTCATTTATTCAGCATAATTCTTTCAAGCATATATGCCGTAATAATCGCCATGTTAGATGCTGGGAATGTGATGTGGAATCATGCTTTCAGAAGCTTTTCTCAATTGAGGTCCGTGGGAAAGACAGGGAAAGTGTTGATTACCCTCATTTTATAGATGAAGGAGCAGAGATCTAGGGAAATTTCCTGAACTGCCCAATGACACACATAAAAATAAATTATCCTAATCTTCATGTTCTATGTCTTCCATTCTATCTCACATCTTAACCACATATTAACTTAATGTATTACAATCCATTAGCACTGTATAACCTTGCTCATCAGAGAACAGTATAAACATGAACTGGGACATTAAAATTCAGGATGAATGGAATACTATTCTGTTATAAAAGTCCAACTTCTTTACCTGATGGTCATAGAAAGCAACATCTATTTTTAGGACAATGAAGAAGAATCAGAGTGGTAATTAGGTAAAATGCACAAGTTTAAAAGGATAAATTCAGTGGAGGATGTAATAGCAGTGCCTCAAAGAGAAGCTTAGGATATGTGATGGTGGGGGAAGTTAACAGATTCTCAAGGTAAGAAGGAGAAAGCCGCTCTGTTGCTGAATTTATTACATGGTTACGGAGAAACTGATTCTTATTCCTGTGTCCACTCAGTCCGTTATAGACAGTGTACTTATCATCACCCCCCTAGATCTAGCACAGCTGGCTTTTTGGCAGGAATGTACAAATGTCTGATGAATTCAAGCAACAGTAAGAGCAAGTGAGGGAGTAATGGATGGAGGGAAGAAAAATGATGATTCAAATAATGTTTTGTCAGCTTGGGAAATGAATGGAGACTAGAAAGTCCTAAAGTACCCCCCATTCATTTCTCTTTGTTATCTGAGCACACTCCTTCAGCATGTCACATTTATCATGATGTCTGTCCCAGTGCTGGAAATAGAAGTGGACATTTCTTGCTGCTCAATGATCCTTCAAAGGAAAGAGTACATCTACACCAGCATTGGAGTCTGGAAGATCTGGCACTAACTTTAAACAATTATAAAAGTGCATAATCCGGGCCGGCCCCATGGCTTACCGGTTAAGTGCTCGTGCTCCGCTGCTGGCGGCCCGGGTTCGGATCCCGGGCGCGCACTGACGCACCACTTCTCCGGCCATGCTGAGGCCGCGTCCCACATACAGCAACTAGACGGATGTGCAGCTATGATGTACAACTATCTACTGGGGCTTTAAGGGGAAAAAAATAAATAAATAAAATCTTTAAAAAAAAAAAAGTGCATAATCCACTATTTGAGAGTTAGCTATGGGAACATGAAGTGGTAAGAAAAAAGAAATTGCTTTATTGAATTTGAAAATCTACCATTGGACTGAAAACATATTTCAATATAGAAAAAAATTGTCAAAATCTAGGAATAGTACTAGAGAAGTGATAAAGGATCTTCTATTGGGAAATGACCAATTCAGAACTTGTCCCAGCAAAAACCAGCCCTTTGTGCTCTAGAAATTTGTGATTCAGCTACTTCTGCCTTGAGAGTCCTAGATCCCTCACTTATCATTCATTCATTATGCTTGTATATAAAAGAACACAACTTGTGAAGAAGATGACTGAATCAATTATTTGCTTTAGCACCTCTCTCTCTCTCTCTCTCTCTCTCTCTCTGTGTGTCTCATGAATTATTTAAATGATCCATGTAAAATACTAGATCAGGGCTTTTAAACGGCAAGTGCTTAATACCTTCAATTCGTTCAACATATATCTAATAAGTGAATATTACATTGTTTTGGCTGCTGAAAATAAAAATCCAATTAAAATATGTTCTCTAGCATTGAGGAAGCCATTGTCTAAGACTATGGTTGAACTTGATCTCTAAAGATCTTTCTAGATAAAAACTTCTATGGTTCTATGCAGTTTTAAGAGTAAGGGGAAATGTTAAGCTTGTCTTTTAAAACTTGGCATGGATTTGTTTCCAGGTAAGAAAATTGGTGTCAAATCAATTTGACAATATGATAAGCCACCAAGAACTGATACTTGACTGATTAGACCATCTAATCACTCTGCAGAATAAAATAACAAACCTCAAATTACTTCAAAAGGAATATAATATAATTTACAATTTGCCACTTATATGGCACCATAGACTCAATTTCAATTCTTCTCTCCCAGATCTCTTGTTCTGAGTCCTACTGAGCTTAGCATCCTCCCCCAAATGTCTCAAACCCATTGTTTACTTAATAATGTTCTTATTGCTCTTTCCCAGTTAGAAAAAATTAAGAACAATTACTGAGTCAAAACATTTCCAACCCTGGGATACAATCTCACACTTCCCCAACAAAGTGATAGCCTCTGATCCCACACAATAATTTGTACCCATTTAGATTCAAAGTCCTTATATTAAAAATGTGTATTTGTATATCCTTCATATCCTATAAGCTAGTAGGATCTTAAATCATGATAATGATTCTTACATACTCCTATGGCACTTACAACATGCTGAATACAAATCTAAATTCTCTCTTTCTCATGTATATATACACATAAACACAAACACAAACACATACATGTACATACACATCCATTCATACATGTACATATGGAAAATTAATATATATAATTGTCTCTATTTTATAGATGATTATATAATCATATACACATGCACACACACATATATATGCTAATTAAGTATAATCATATATGAATAATCATATATATGGATAACCATATATAGATATATACAGATATAGATATACAAATAAACATAATATAAATGAAATAAAATGAGGAGGCTCATTTGTAAAAAGGCTAAATTATTTAACATATCTAAATGAGGAACTAGTAACTAAATTATAACAAAGACGGTAAATAATTTCTCCTTAGTCACAATGGCAGAGCAATTGGCCGAGCCAGAATGTAAACTCAGGCTTCTGCCTCTGAGGTTTTAGACTATGCCACTCTGCCTCCCATAGGGGCTGCTTCTTGTTTATTGTTGATTCATCAGCGTCTACCTCTATCTGACCCAGAGTAAAATAATCAATACATATGTGTCGAATTAATATTGTTATTATGTGAATTTTTATATTCCATAGGTCCAATTTCATGTGGCCAAATCTTAATAAAGTGGTTTGCTTGTGAATGGGTTTAATATGGACTTCCACTGAAAGTAAATTATTTAGAGGTAACTTTCATTTAATTGGTTTCAGTGCTCTTTCCAGGTAAAATCAAGGCATTTATGCTCCAGTAGTCTCCAGCACACACCAATATTTCAGTATTAAAATACTATTTTCATGCTCTATGGTAATAATTTACTTTCTACAATTTATTCCTGTTTGTATAGTAAATTTTGTTCAAAAGTATGCCTTTTGTGAATTCAAAGACTCCTTTCATTCCTATTGCAGAGGCTCGGCCTAAGTCTCATGCTATCTAGCATCCCCTCACCCTCACACACCTTGTTACTCATCTTGAATAAAGTGGGTGCCTATCTTATCCTACTAAAACCTGTAAGAAGAGTGGACAGAGTGGCCTGGCTTTCTCTCAGCTCACACTAGTTCTCTAGTATTACCTTTCTCTGTCTCCACATGCACAAAATCTAGTCCATTTTCTGGGTATCTAGTCGTCATATTTAAAATATAGTTTTCCTGGATCAAGGAAGCATCTTCTCCTGCCTTTGTATGATCCAGTGACCATGTACAAAGGACACCATGAATCCACGTGGAATATTCTTCTTGCTTAGACAGTGCTCCAAAAATTACAACTTCCAGAATGCACCACTTTCAGAGAATTCCTGTCTCAGATTCATCCTACCTTTCTCTTCACATTTCAGAAAGCAGCAGGGACATGTGGGTGAAATGAGCTTGTTTGTCATGGAAAGCAAATTCTGCAAGTTGGGCTATGGTTTCTGTCTTTCAAATTAGAATTATATTTAAGTCTCTAGTTTCAGGTACATAGTGGAGATGCTACAAATCTCTTGCCACTTTTCTCCCTGGGCGCGCTGTTGTCCCTTAAGGCCCCATTTAATAATTTGGCAACAAGAAAATCTTTCCAGTGACTGGTGATGTTCCTAGCTTCCAGTGCTGGTACAGTGTGCGTTTGTTCATCTAGTGTTACGTGGATGTTTCAGTGGAAGGTGAGCACATATGGCTCAAGCATCATTAATTCTTCTTTGTCCTAATCTAGACCATCACGTTGTCTTCTTTTCTAGGACGTTATTTCTTTATGATGCTGTATGATAACTTCATACAGTTCTCCTCTTCTTATATCCTAGTAAAAATGACAAACACATTCCTAAAATATCCCTTGGGTTCCAGTTTCATCCTCTGAGTATCAACTTCCTTTTCCCTTATTTTCAGGTTTTATTTGTTGGATTTTGTCCTTTTGTTTACTCCCATTGAATGAGAAGAGATATATCTAGATGAATAATTTTTAGCAATAGATACAGGATGCAGATTCCCCTTTTTCTACCTGCTTTTGGGAACTGGGAAGAAAACTTTTGCCCCACTCCCTGGCTGAACTTGTAGAGTACAAATTATTAGAAAACCAAAAAGACAAAGGTATCAAGTATTTTCCATCCACCTCACCTTATAAAAAGACTGATTTTTGAGGATTACATATTTTTTAGGCAATAAGCAACCACTAATCTGACCAAAGTCCCTTTTTTTCTCTCTTAATGTTGGTTGAGTATTAAAGGATATTACAAATTGTGGAGAGATCTTCACTGTGGATAATTTTCTTCTTGCTTAATCTGCATTGTCTTTGTAGTGAGTAGAAAATTAGCTCAAATTTAGGAATAAGCTGCTCTCAACTTTTGTATATAATGTTATTTTCTAGAATTTGTTGGCTTTTTTTTCCCCCAGAGTTTTCTCAAGTATTTTTTTTTTTTAAATTGAAGACATATTTTCAGGATCTTCTAACTATATTCAACACTAAACTGGTAGTTTCCAGAAACAGTTTTAAGTCTATAAAACATCCTATTGCCTAATAGAAAAAAAAAAACATAAATTTTCTAATATTCTTTTGAATCATCTAATATTTTGATAATGTTATTCAGGAGAGTATTTAGTCTCTTAGTCACTCTCATTATCTTTCTTCTAACCAACATTCCATGCTAGCTAATCATCTCATTCAGAAATTAAAGAGATAACTGATGATAAAAAAGAAATTGTGAAGTTACTGAATTATATTGGTTTGACTAACAAGGCTTATATATAATAGCTGATATTTCCCATTTAAATGCCTTAGCTGGATGATTTTGGAAATCAGTAAAGTAACTTTATTAAATTAAGTCTTCAAATTTAGGCATAAAATATGCTTCTGTAAGTTATAAGAACTTGGAAATCCTGTTAACACTCAGCATTATTTTAAGCAAAAATGTTTTAGGGAATACTAAACTTTTATAATTTAGAAAGTAACAGATTGATTCAAGTTTATAATTCTGAGAGCAAAAACATGAGGAAATGTGTCTGGAATACCTTTCACAAACAAACACACAGACGAAAAACAACAGACAGACAGGCAGCCACAACCTCTTTCTAGCATATATTGTTAAATATCTCTATTTTTTAAATTATTTAAAAAATACATCCTCTTTCAGTTAAGATGTAGGAGATTATGAAAGACCTTTAACCTTATAGTTAAAAAAAAGCAAAACCCAGACAAAATTAAAAATGTACGATTCTATGGACCATTGAAGTGTAGTAGAGAAAAGAAAACATTGAAGGAATAAATTCTAGAGAGAGTAAACCCACAAGAGGTAAGAAGAGAGTGATGCTATTTTCCATACCTGAGAGTAAGCACCTATTCTAGGTACTGGCAGAAGGATGAGTGCCTGCCACAGACAGAAGATTTTGCAAGGGCAAAAGTAATTAGATGAGTGTTAGCAGAGAGTGTGGCCTGGTGGGATAGCTTGGTGTCTGGGTATTCCAAACGTAAAAGCAAAATACTTGACCTTCTGATTCTAGAACGATGGAGAGGATATACTTTTTCTTATTGTTCCCACTAAGTATAACCAAAACCCTAGATATTACATGTAAAACAAATATAAGAAGATTCTGAAAGGTAGAAAGAAGAAGGCAAACAGGCTCTGGATTTTAGGAGTTAAGGAATGACATGGTGATGAGTTCCTTGGGTTTTATTTTTGCCTTGTATAACTCAGACATATAACTCAGACATTTTTGCCTTGTATAGCTAAGAGCTGAAGATGCTAGTAACCTGGAAATGCCAATGTACAGATCAAAAAAATAAAAAGAAAAAGACCCAAAAAAAGCCCATTCCTTTTAGCCAATGGACCAGGAAAGGGACAACCTAGTAAGACTAACAAAACTTTTAGATTTTTAGGCAACTGCTCTACTACAGTCACACACACACACACACACACACACACACACACACACACACGCACACACTGTGGTTCTACCTCCACCCCACCACCAACTGGAAAACCTAGACTTCTACTCTCACCAGACTGAAAGAAGGTGCCCCAACACTTCTGCTGGGATGGTGATAGAGGAGGCTGAGAATGTTGCCAGTATTTTTCATCCCTGTCCAGCAGAAACAACACCTTTGCCCCAATGGTGTCAGTGGAAACTATGTAGGGAGCCTAGATTTCCGCTCCCATCTGGCAGTAATGAGGCGATACTTTCTTCCCATTGGAGTGGCATCAGAGGAGGCCTAGTGAAGAGTCAGAGTATTGACACCATCCAGTGGTAATAGGGCCACTTCCCTCCTTTGCTCCAGATCATCTGAGTCCAGGAAGGGGAGGACTAAAAGGAGATTACTAAAAATATACATAGGGACATATGTTTAACCCTGTAATTTCAAATCAGTGTTCTGTTAACACAGACTTTATAATTTATCATTTTTATTTATTATGTTTAATAATAGTCGATCATGCCAAAGAAACATGATTTATTCATCCATTTACCCACGGTTGAAGGTTAGTTCATTTCAACTTTTTAAGCTTTACTTTTAAAAATGATCTTGCAGTGAACATATGTGGGCCCAAGTACCTGTAACTTGTGTGTGTGTGTGTGTGTGTGTGTGTGTGTAGGGCTTTGAAACCAGATTGCCTGGTTCTAAGTCCAGAAATGTTGAAAAAGGGGAAAAAAAAAAGCAATACAGTTCCTCGTGACATGATTGTGAATGGAATATCCTGACTGGAACATGATGGAATAATTTCTCTAATTTCAATTATAGGATTCTAGTCAGATAGTTATAGTAAAGACACTTCAGTTTTCAATCAATCATCACAGAGCAGAAAATCTTCATTTGAATGAAATATTAAAGTTTCCAGCAAATCTTCCAATTTTTCTTTTGTAGCAGATAGCATGGATTCTTCCAGTGAAGCCCAGCTTTTCTCAGCTAAACATGTTCCCACAAATTCTCCATTAATAAGGAGGCTCATATACATAGGAATATATTTATAATATCTAGGGGACCACATCTACTGTTACACAATATTTTTGCCAGTCCTTGGACAGAAAAATCAAATTCCCAAATCCAAGATATGAGTTATACCAGCCATGCCAGTTGTATCTGTCAATTTGTCTGTCAAATTTCTGAAAGAAATATCAGATCATTTAGAGTATGACTTTTTATCCAAGCTTACTATGGTTCTTTAAAAGGGTATATACCCACATAAACTGACAAATTTGAATTACTTGACATTAAAAACAAACATTTAAATGTTCCTTATACCCAAGATTATTCACTGAAAATGTTTAAACCTAAGGCCCATTGTACCAGGGAACATTTAAAATGAACAAAGTAGGGGAAAAAATGTTACTTATGGTCCCTTTGAAATTATTTAAGAGTGAAAACACTGAAAGTTTCAAAACGGATATGTGTACACAATTTACAAGCATGCATTTTGGGGAATGTGCAAGCTAGATGGAAATTATGGAAATGAAAGAACAAAATACCAATTTCCAGGGGACTTAAAGCAAGACAAATTGCAAAGGAAAATATAAATAACCAAGTCAGGCAGAAACTGGGGGAAAGGCAAGCGCTACTAGTTAATAATTACTTTGGGGACAATAGTCCCAGATGATTATTCCATTTCTGCACAAGGTCAGAGCTGCATATAATGGGCACCATTTTTATTTGGCCATCCACAAAATTAAGTAACAAGTTCCATAACAACATTTTCAAGTGCTTTGGAATTTCAAGTTTTTAAATTATTCATTTTTGTACTTGTTTATCGTTACGTATATTTTAGTTCACAAAAACTATCATTAACTAAATTCTCATTAAAACTCATTATCGATGCAAATTCTAAGTAAGTGTCAAAAAGGAAGAGTTATGTAACAGTTTAGGAGGAAGGGGAAAATATTCATAAAAGAAATTTAGACTGAGAATAGATGTTTCAATTGAATACAGAATAGGGCTTTGAGTTTTTAAAACCATTAGGTTGGAAATATATGGCTTCTGAAACTATTAGTAATCATATATATAATTTGCCTCTAGAAACCTGGAACCCTGAAAAAATGTGAATAATAGTGATATTCAAAACAATGATATTCTGGTGAAATTAGAAATGCATGTAAGTTGATTACACAATGCGAGACTCATTGTTGAAACTGGCTATTGGATATCTAGTAGGGGTTAGATGTTAAAATCAGCAGAGATTGAAAAGATGAGACAGCAAGCAGAATTCCATAAGAAGACATTTTTCAAAATACAAAAAAAGAAAGGACAACGTTGTGATGAAGAGATTAGTTTTTGCTTTGTTTTGTTACGTTGTAACTTAACTTGCCTATCTGGAAATAAACTAATATTGTTGAGATAAATTAAATAGGAGAAATAGACACCCAGAGTTAGCTTTGGAGATTTTAGGTCAGAAGATTCATGCCTGTGGATATTTTAAACCTCCGTGGACGATATATCACACTTTCCATTTTCTTACTGGCATGTCAAGGGCCTCAAATAAGGGGGAAAGATCAGTAGATGAGATATACCGAGAACATTTTTTTTAAATGAATTTGGAGGAAACCTCACATTTTTATTGTCAATACTCTTTAATTTATCATAAATTGTCAATTGTTATACGAAGTGAGTTGTTAATGCAATGGAAAGGTCTGAACTTCCAGTTAATAAGGTGGAAAGGTATAACCAATAAAAATGCTGAGAGTCTATAAAACAGATTTGATCACTAATTTCTTAGATAAGCATGGTTTCTAAATTGGGGCAGGAGAAAACAGGGGGGCACAAACAGTAAAAGCCATTGAAATAGAGAGGCAAAAATTAATAATACCTAGGAGAATAAAATCAGGAAGAACTGGATGTCCAGGGCTGTCCATGAAGGAGTAACTTGAATCGGACTAACCTTACCATTGGAATTATGCTGGACACAATTCAATTTGAAAATAAACCTACCTGAACACATTAGAAGGCAACCACTGCAGACAGGACTTGAGGGGCTGAAATCCATGAGAAAGACAAATACAAGAACATAAGCTCCACATTTACCCATCTTTTCCCTGAGGCTTTATACCAATCCACAGCAAGGTGAAATGGAACCCAGGGAAAAAACTTAGTCTTGCAGACTGAACAAACAGAGAATAGGGTCCCGAGTTGCCAAATGAACTGGGATTAAAGTGGCAAAACCCTTGAAAGGAGAGAACCAGAAAGAAGTGAGCCAAAAAACTATGTGTATGATATTTCCTTGAGGAATTGTCTAATTCCAAAGATGCTCAGGCACAAGGCAAGACCAAGGAACCCAGAATAAAACAGCATCCAGGAGGCTGAAGGACAGGGCAGAAATTTTCTCAGTCACGTGTTGGTGAGTAGCTGAAGCCTGGAGTTCAAACCCTGCAAATGTGAAAGGGACAGGGTAGACACAACCAGCCTTAGGATCAAGGAGAAACTGACATAAACCAGTCTGAATAAAGCCAAAACCAACCCATGGCAGCATCAAGATACCCGACTGGTACTCTATCTGCCAGCCAGAAAGGAAATTTAGTCTTCTTTGGAGTAGATAACACCATCCAGAATGTCTACACTTTTTAATTCAAAATATATGGCATTCCATAAAAAATCACGTCATGAAAAGAAAAAAGGATCAAATGATTGAATACAAATGATTCACATATTGAGATAATTAGAGAGTAATTTAAAAATAAATATACTTAGGGGCCAACCCGGTGGCACAATGATTAAGTTCACATGCTCTGCTTCGGCGGCCTGGGGTTTGCAGATTCAGATCCCGGGCACGGACCAATGCACCGCTTGTCAAGCCATATTGTGGCAGCATCCCATATAAAGTAGAGAAAGATGGGCGTGGATGTTAGCCCAGGGCCAATCTTCCTCAGCAAAAAGAGGAGGATTGGCAACAGATGTTAGCTCAGGGCTAATCTTCCTCACCAAAAATAAATAAAAAAAATAAAATAAAATATAAATATAATTAATAAGTTCAAGATAGTAGAGGGAAATATAGAGAACTCCATAGAGTTTCTCTCTCTCTCTCTCTGTCTCTCTCTCTCTCTATATATATATATACACACATATATATATATACAGATACACATATATATACATGCATATGTGTATACACATATACATACACATGTGTGTATACAAATATACATATATTTATATGGAAGTATACTTGTCAAATGAAAATATTGGAATTCCATACTTGAAAACAGATTGTGTCTACAGAATCAATGTATAACTTTAATAGTAAGTTACATATAGCAGCAGAGTGTAAGTGAACTACAATAGCAGTCAGAAAAATAAAACCACATGAAATAAAAGAGAAAAAAGATTTTGTGTGCGTGTAAAATATACATGGGGTAGAGTGAAAAGTCTTAGCATGTGTGTAATTGAAATCTCAGAAAGAGAAGTGTCTATTTTTGTGACAATAAATAGATAAATATTGTGATGAATGCTGGCCAATAATTTTTCAAAACTGATAAAAGATATAAAATTTTGGATTCAAGAATCTCTACAAATTCCAAACAAAACTACAACTAGCTACAAAATAGTCAAATTATTAAAAACCAAAGAGATAGCTGTTAATGTAGCCAGAGGAGAAAACACAGCAGAAAAAACACATTACTTTTAAAAGAGGGCAGCTGATTTTTCAACAGAAATTATGGAAGCCAGAAGACAAATGAATAACATCTTAAGGTGCTAAAAGATCCTATTTCCCTCCAAATACCTTTTTTCTAAAATAAGCTCTCCTCCCTAGCTACTCATTTAACCACTTAATAAAGTGTCAATCCTTCAGTGCAGTTAATCCTAGGAAAGCAATTTGATTGAAGTAATTCATAATAGTTTCAATAATGTGTACATGAATGCTCTTAATTTTCCCTCAAAATTTTTAAGAGGACAGCTCATTTATACATATGAATTTTCATGTTGTAACATTTCAATCAGGGTGTAGGAGAAATTTTTATGCAAAGGACCCAACTTTGCTACCTTAAATAAGGCTACACAGGGATCCTACCCTACTCCTGGGTAGCATGAGCTTGATTGATCTGTGGTTGAACAAGTAAAAAATTCATCTCCAAAAATTTGTGAAAATAAGATTGTCAGAATACAATGTGGATGTTAATGTATAAAAGCTCTGTCCTGATAACAGAATATTTTAACCTACAGATATTGCATTGAAATTCCAAATTCTTCTTATGACTACTTTATAACTTGAAGAGCTTCATTTAATGTGATTGTTTGATATGAAGGTATCCTCACAGTACACCAGAGAAAGTCCACATGTCTGGAATCTGGAACCCTACTCATTTTTTTTCCAAAGATTCATTTTGTGACCTTGGGAAAATTGCATAACTTATTTTATTTTAATTGTAAATCACTTAAAAATGAATATCATAATCTCTACTTGACCTTCCTGATGAGCTCCTATGAAATCAAAAGAGATGTTCTATTTAAAATGTATGTTCATTTCAATTAAAAAATAGATTATATAATTCAATTATCTCCTTTTAAGGATAATGGAAGTAAGACCCAGTAGAGGAAAGGATTGGCTGTGTATATGTTGCTAGTTTAAGACCATGCCCAGTTCAGAACCCATGCCCAAATCAATTCTCATCTGCACACAAAGACTTTATAGGAATGTAAAATCATGGTAGCATCCTCATTATTCTAATTTAATCAGATTTCTTTCCTCCAAATACTTTATTAAACTCATCTGTATTGAGGGGTAGAATGTTTCTGGATAATTAAATGGTAGGGATGGAGAGTACCACCTATTTCATTTATTGAACAAATATTTGAGTGAATACCTCATGTAAGACATTGTTCTAGGTGCTCTGGATATGCGAGGGTCAATAATAATAATTATTGACAATAATTCCTGCCTTTGTGGTGCTTGCATTCTAACAAGGGAAAACAGCTAGTACAGAAATAAACACCAAAATAAATAAATTATACAGTATGTTAAGATATGATAAGTACTCTGGAGAAAAATAGAGATAATGTAGGTTTGGTCACGATGAGGTGAGAGCAGAGGTTGGCTGCTGTTTTAAGTAGGGTAGACAGTAGGCTTCATGACGAAGATGATGACTGAGTTTGGGGCAGTACTTGAAGGAAGTGAAATGGTTAATGATGAGGATACCTAGTGGAAGGGAATAGTCAGTGCAGAGGCCCTGAGAAGCAGCCAAGTGGCTAATATGGCTGGGACAAAGTGAGTGGGAGGTTGAGGGTAGCAGATGAGGTCTGAGCAGTAATGGCGCCAGATTATGGATGGCTTGTTCAGCCTTCTTAAAGAATTTGGCTCTAGTTATGAGGGAAATGGAAAGACGATGTAAGATATTGAACAAATGAGCAATATGAACTTATTATATGTTAAAAGGATCATTTGATTTGCTATGTTGATGAGAGATGCAGGGGTAAGATAGGAATGAAGAAGCAGAGAGACCTGTGTAGTGGTTACCTCATAAATCCATGTATCTGAATATAGTGGTTGGTACCACAACAATGAAGTGAAGGTGAACAAAATGGTTTGGTTCTGGTTACTCTTCGAAGCCAGAGCCAACAGCGTTTCCTGCTGGTAGTCCATAGGGTATGAGAGAAAAAAGATGAGTCAAAAAAGAATCCAGGGGGCCAGCCTGGTGGTGTAGTGGTTAAATTTGGTGTGCTCTGCTTAGGCAGCCTGGGTTTGTGGGTTCGGGTCTTGGGCACAGACCTATACCACTCATCAAGCCACACTGTAGTGGTGACCCACACACGCAATAGGGGAAGACTGGCAATGATGTTAGCTCAGGCCAATCTCGCTCACCAAAAAAAGAGAAAAAATCCAATTCTTTTGGCATTAGCATCTGAAAGGAGCTGCCTACAGCCAAGTTAAGAAACTGCAGGTAAAGCAAGTTAAGGAAAAAAAATCAAAATATGTCTTTGGGGCATGTTATAACAAAAAATATTAAATGAAATGGATGGTAAACTCAACCCATTTATCATTTATTTCGAAATGAAAAGATGGAATACATTGATTGCTCTCAGTCTGCCTTTCCTAACCATTCCCCTGAGCAGTATAGGAAGTGAACTTAATAGAATCAGTGATATTTACTACCTTTTGAGCATAAATCTTCACTTGTTCAATTTCAAGTGAGTAGTGTGGTCCTTACAATTACTTTTTTTCTCCAACCTGTTCAAATATTTGGCAGGAAAATGGTCTTATCAGGTCATCATGGAGCCTTCGCTATTGCTGAGCTAATAATACATTTTGGGAAAACTCCATTTACACGCTGCAGATGAAAATCTATGCCTACTCTCTATGTCACTCCCAAACACGTTGGAAGATGAGCCACAGGGGAAGTCCATATGTTAGAAAGGCATGCTTCATTTAGCTATTGCAACACGATGGCTGAAGGGTGCTATAGATGGAGTTGCTCAGAAAAGATTACATCTCTTGGATTCTGGCAAAGAAAAAAAAGCATAAAAAAAGGCTGTGCTAAGGGCTAAGAGCTTTATTGAAATTCTACAGAAGGCTTACAGAAACTGTGGGCTTCTGACTTGTTATCAGGTACCTGCATTTGGGCATTCTGACACTCTATAATTGAAATTCATTGCTCGACCTTTAGTCTATAAAAATGGTATGCTGTCATTAACACTGACTGCTTGCTATATTCTCCTGTCACTCCTCAGGCCAGCTTAAACCATCTCAGATGAAATAGCCTATTTCATGTCAGACCTTAGAGTTTGCCACTATTAAAGTCGAAAGGTAAAGCGGTGTTTAGTAATGTGGTAAAGACTAATGCAGCAGGCTTGCTAGAGAAGTAGGAGTCTTTCTTTTTTTTAATTCCCTTAAAAATTAATGCTCTCCTATGGTACCATCTCTATTGCACTCTTCCTGTCAGAATGAGAATTATTACTTTTTTAATTGCATTTTAATTTAACCTGCTAATGCCACACTATCTACCTTACACTTTAAGAAGTATTTGAATGTTAGTTCAGCAATGAGACAAGTTAATGTAAGAATTACAAGGTAATATTTCACATTCATGATGTGAAGAATTGAGGCAATTATGTGGATATTTCAGCCAAAGAAAAAGCCGTGCTGCCATAGTTTTTTGAAATACTTAGGTAAGAGAGGAAATCCTGGATTTGGGAGATTTATTTAGCTCTTGGTTTATTCTGGAATGATTGTATTTATCACTGATGTCAAGGGTTACAGTCAGATGGTCAGGGAGACGTCTGTTGTCTCAGTTATTCACATTATAAGGGAAGTCATCTGGTTGACTGAAGAAAGAGGAGAGCCTCGCTGTTGACAACTAGAGCTGTTGAGCTGTCCCAAATTACCTAAGCACCTAGAGCTAGTGAGGATTAACCTTCTCATGACTTAAGAAACTAAATGAAAACACCCCTGAAAATGATCCTGTCCTTTCTCTTCCACTGTATGGTCTCAGTTTTCTTTCAGGTGATTTAGAAGTGTGGCATTGTGATTTATAATAAGAAATATATATTTGGTCTTCATCTTATTTCTGGTACAAAGCTCCTAAAACTCTTGAAATTTCTGAAGTGATGAGAATGATAAACGTGTCTTTTGATATGTAAATGAGGGAATTTTGAAATGTCCCTAGATCACCTAAGGATGGGGCTGGTCACCAGAGAAATCAACCAAGTGATTAGAGAGTTGGAACTTTCAGTTCCACACCTCTGACCTCTGTGGAGGGGAGGGGGCTGGAGGTTGAATCCATCTCCAATGGCAAAATGATTTAATCACTCATGCCTATGTAATAAAGCCTCCACAAAAACCCAAAAGGGCAGGGTTCAGAGAGCTTCCGGGTTGGTAAACAGTTACTGGGAAAGTGGCCCGACTTGAGAGGGCATGGACTCTCAGCACCCTTTCCCCATACCTTGCCCTATGCATCTCTTCCATCTGGCTGTTCCTGAGTTATATCCTTTCATAACAAACCAGTATTGTAGTAGATAAAATGTTTCTCTGAGTTCTATGGGCTGCTCTAGCAAACTAATCAAACCGAAGGAGGGGCATGTGGGAACCTCCAATCTGTAGGCACTCTGTCAGAAGCACAGATAACAATCTGAACTTGTGACTGGCATCTGAAGAGGAGGGGCAGTCTTGTAGGACTGAACCCTTAACCTGTGGAACTTGATACTATCTCCAGGTAGATAGCTCCAGAATTAAGTTGAATTGTAAGACACCCAGCTGGTGTCTGGAGAACTGTTTGGTGGTTGGGGAAAACTCCCACACACATACAGACACGATGGAATTGGTGATCAGGAACATCATAGGAAGAAACGGAAAAAATGGCTTGTTTGTTTGTTTTTAACCACCACCATGAAATGATTTTTATTAAAGCAAAATACAGTAGTTAAGAGTGATGGAAGCGGTTTTCTCAAATTAATCCTGTATTCTGTTCCAGGTGACTGATAAACTTCATATGTGCCTAACTACAGAACATTCATTTTTGTCCCTTTTTTTCTCTTTCCCCCCCCCCTTTTTTTTTTTTTTTGAGGAAGATCAGCCCTGAGCTAACATCCGTGCTAATCCTCCTCATTTTGCTGAGGAAGACCGGCTCTGAGCTAACATCTATTGCCAATCCTCCTCCTTTTTTATCCCCTCAAAGCCCCTGTAGATAGTTGTATGTCATAGTTGCACATCCTTCTAGTTGATGTCTTTTGTTTTAAGAGTCTAAAACTTTTTTTTTTTTAATTTAAATCACAAATTCCCTTAATGTAGTCCAACAGTATTGGATTGAGTACTAGAATACTCTGATTCATATCTTGGCTTCATTACTAATGAGCATGGGATCCTAATATGGATCCCTTCCCATCTCTAGCACCAGAATCTTTACTCTAAAATAAGTAGTTTGCATTTGGAGATCTCACAGGTATTGTTTGCTCTCCTGAGCTCTGGTTCCCAGGATCTCTGCGAATTTCCTTGCCCTTGACCAGTGCAAGATTGCTTTGGATCACCCCTCCCATTACTGAGGATTCCTTGACTTGGGGACCTGAAATTCTGAAAGATGCCTCAGTGGAGCCATGTGATGGTCCTATAAGCATCCTGACAAGATTCTCCATGCTACAACCCCCAAAATTGCCATCCTAGAGCCAATATCACACAGGGAGATGAAGGCCACCATGGGTAAGCAAGCTTTATAATTAAACTGTGATATGGCCATTGGATTTTACTATTAAGGAAGAATTAAAGAGGTTGTCATGCTCTTTGGGTGTAAAGCTCAGAGAGGCTCCCAGGAGACACAGGTGAGGCTGTGCCATAGAGACTATGTCTCCATATATTTCACTACTACAGAGTAAATGCCTTGAGTGGAGTGAAATTATACCTTATTCATCTCAGTATTCCTAGTGCTAGAACAACACCTGTTCCAGAGCAAGTGTTCAATGAATATTTGGAGAAAAGAGAAAGAAACAGAAAGGAAGAAAAAAAAATACAGCAAGTGAAGGTAACATAAAGGGTGAGAAAAGAGGAGAAGGGAAGGAGTCAGCACAAGTCATCACACATTCTTTTTTGGTAATTGTTATGGATTGAATCTTTGTGTCCCTCCAAAATTCACATATTGAAGTCCTATCCCCCAGTGTGACTAGATTTGGAGATGGAGCCACTAAGGAAGTAATTAAGGTTAAATGAGGTCATAAGAGTGATGCCCCGATCCAATAGGATTAATGTCCTATGAGAAGAGACACCAGACAACTCGTGCGTGTTATCTCTCTCTCTCTCTCTCTCTTTCTCTCTGTCTCTCTCTCTCTCTCTCTGTGCACACAGACCAAGGAAAAAGCCAGGTTAGCACGCAGCAAGAAGGCAGCCATCTGCAACCCAAGGGGAGAGTCCTCACCTGGAACCAAATTGGCTGGCACCTTGATCACGGAATTCTAGCCTCCAGGACTTGGAGAAAATAAAATTCTGGTGCCTAAGACACCCAGTCTAGTATTTTGTTCTGGCAGCCTGAGCAGATTAATACAGTCATCTATCCAAAAACCAGGATACTTTAACTTTGCTGGACTCAACCAAAGAAAATTCTTTTTCTGTCTCTCCTCTTATCAAAGTCATCCTTCTAACTTCTGTTCAAGTAGTCTATCTCCACTAAAGCTTTCCCCAACTCTTCAGCCCCAACCAGTCTCTTCTCTTTCTGATTTCCTATAGCCTTTGGTCTTTGACGTGGTTTTTTATCTTTACCACATGAGGGGTTTTTTGCAAAATTCTGACACTCACACTGTTCTAGAACAATTAGATCACAAACTCTGATGATGAGAGCCAGACTTCATGTTTTAATGCTCCTCTTTTTGGTTTATTTAGGGATGTTTTGGGTAATTAAATTGATGTGCTCATTATTCTATAGACTTTTCTGGGAATAAGATCCCTAATTGTGCTATGCCTCTATCTTTATGTCATGAGATAAAAATTTGAATACCTAATTCAAGAATATATTTATTTTTTGTTTATTCACAACTAAAGTTTTATTTGATAGAGGCAATGCAATGTACCCTTGATCAACATGTTGTAGAGAAAATACATGATATTTACATCCCAGGACAAAAAGCCACCCGTGGTAAACAATGCTCTTTGAGTTGTCTTTATAACCTAAGTGAGTTAGGATACGTTTAAAGGATATGAAGGAAAGTTGTATCCCCCCATAAAATCCCTACGGTTGTGCTGTGGTCAAGAAATTCTATAAAATGGATTTCTATAAATCAATCAACCCCCCCATGAAGGCAGAAATAAGATAGGCTGATTTTATAATTCATACATTTTTTATTTGCTCTCCTATCATGGTAACTATAATTGATCTCTGATGCAAAAAACTTATCCCTTTTGTAAATGAGAACAAACATTTTTTAACCAAAAATAAAAACAAAAACAAAAACTTGTTGTGAGCCTTCTGCCTGGGGAAGATCCTGGTGAGATAGATGTAAAAGAGAAGCAGAACAGATGTGGAGGTAACTCCACTCTCTACAGAAGAAACGAAAAGAATATATTTTAAAGGATGGTTGTTGTTCCAGGAGGGCCATACCAAGAAGGAACATATGATACTCATCTCTACTAGCAGAGAGAAGTTGCCATTTTGTAAATAGTGCCAATGGTGGTGGTTATGGTTGTTGACGTGGTGGTGGGGCAGAAGGCAAATAGCAGTCATTAATCTTAACTAAAAGCCTGTGAGGTTGAACACCTCATTCACTTACACATCAACAGAAGTCAGAATTCTACCTGAATACAGATACAAATATACATATAGATTCAAAAATAATTAGCTAAGAGTGATTCAATAAACTAGTTCATTCATAAGGAAAACACAAGCCACCATGCAAAAGAAACAACCAGAGTACAAGATAACATTTTTAAAATTCAAAATGATTTCATGCTCCCCATAAATGGGCAGAGGGGTTTTCAGGGAAGAGTTAAATAAAGGAACTATCCTAAATAAAGTTGAAGTTAAGAGACAAGAAAGATTTTGAATTTTTAATATCTGTCTACTGGAAGCTCAAATATTACTCTTTTATAAGAGTAATAAAGTATATAGATAAAGAATATTAAAAGGAAATTGAAAATTAAAGTAAAAAGTTAATCTTTACATTAGATGAGCATGATTTCAGGCAAATCGCTAAATGCATAAGTGTGCAGATAGGTACACATTCAAAAAAATCTAATAATGAAATCACATTTTATAAAAAATGTAATAAAATGTATTAAATGCAAATTTACTTAAAGTAGAATGAGAACAAATTGGAGCAATTGCTGAATTTCAAATAAATGTTACCTTATCACAAAGAAGAAAAAAGAATACTACTACAGAATAAAATTTTCTTGAGCTGAAGAAACACATTAGTCTTTAGAGTGAAAGCATCTACTGAGGGCCACATGGTTAATGACCAAGACCCATACCTGGCTCCTCCTTTGGAGAATTCCAGGGATATAGAGAAACCTAGAAATATCTCACAGAAAGGAAAGAAAAAGAGAAAGAATAAAGGGAAGGAAAAATAATAAAAGGAGAAGAAGTGAAGGAAATGAAAGAGGATGAAGAAAAGAGAAGGAAAAGAATTAAAAGGAAGGAGAAAGTCAAGAAAAGAAGAAAAAGCAGGATAGAGGGGGAGGAAGGGTAAAGAAGTCATGGGTGCTATTTGTTTTCTTTTATCTGATTAGCTCTCTTTTTCTAATTCCCTGCATGTATCACTTTTATAATTATAAGAAAACCTATTTTATTTCTAAAAGAAAGAAAGGAAAAGAAAGAAGACGTGAAGAGAAGGAAAAGACAATCAACCACCAGTGAGAAATTCCATTTGCTCCTAACACTCAAGATCACTGCGTTTTTTAAGTTTTTCCTAAATTATTCCCAGGCAAGACACCCTGAGGCACTGGCAAAACATTACTCTGTGATGAAACATTTTCTCATTTATTGGAATTATTTTTACAAAGATGTTTCTCCCATGAGACTGATTAGTTGGAGGCAGGGATCATGGCTTAGCCATGGCTGTGCACCCGGAACTGAAAAAGGGTCTTGAATATCTCAGGGTTTAACCTGTGTGCTGCAGGTATGCAGAAGGAAGAAGGCAGGGTCATCAAAGAAAGAAAGGAGGCATATAATTAAGTAAAAAACAAACAAAATAATTTGAAATAGGTTGAATAAATTCTTAGGAAAACTTGGTTAAATCTTAAATACTTACAACCCTACATGGAATATTAAATATTAAAAAACAAAATATATCAAAAGACAAGAAGAATTGTGAGTAATTAAGATGGCTTATGAAGAATCTTTTAATTCCAAAAAAGACGAATCCTTGTTTTTCGGCTGTGCCTTGTGAGAACAGTATCAACATCTACTACAAAGTTCTCATAAACATGATATATTAAGAAATGGATATTTCTGAGTCAGCCCTGATGGCCTAGCGGTTAAAGCTCAATGCGCTCTGCTTCGGGGGCCTGAGTTTGGTTGCCAGTTGGGAAACCACACCACCCCTCTGTCAGTAGCCATGCTGTGGTGATGGCTCACACAGAAGAACTAGAACGAGTTACAACTAAATGTACAACTATGTACTGGGGCTTTGGAGAGAAAAAAAAGAGGAAGATTGGCAACAGATGTTAATTCAGGGCGAATTTTTCCCAGCAGAAAAAAAATAGATATTCCTTCTTATTAATGAAGAGGTGAAATTCTATCCATGCTTATATGTCTGAATTTAACTTTTATATCCATCTTAGAGGATGAGAGACAGCCTTATAAAGTTCACCTGTACCAGATAATGGTGGTGGTGGTGGTGGTGGTATTAGTGATAATGATCAAAAATCACGACCACCATTTATGGGCTGCCAACAGTGGCAGTCTGGCAAGAACTTTGCTAGGGATTTATCTCATGTAATCCCCACTTCAACCTTTGTGAAGCTAGTGTTACAACTTCCACTGGAAATGGAGTCTTGAGACTTGCTCAATCCTATCTACCCAGCAGTTACTGGAGCTGGGCTGCAAATCTGGATCTGTCTGGTTCAGAGATCATGTTTGTCCATTTTCTCACCCTGTCTACTGAGGAGGCGCTTCCCTCTGCATGACTAACCTCCTTCTATGAGCTTTGTTGCCAAAATGCTACTTTGGATCCCAATTTCCTGTGTCAAGATACAAACAATTTGTCATTTCTGCAGTCACACACTTTTGGCTCCTGTCAGCTCTGTTAAAAAACCATATCATCTGTAGGTTTTCCACTCTCTAAGCAACTTGTGGATTTCATACTCCCATGCAAGCAACTTGTCACATTTTCAGTTTTCTCACACATTCCAATTCAAAAGTGATCCCAGTTCTGTTTCATTTAATTCTTCTTTTTGTTGAAAATGCCCATTCAGTCAGAGCATTAGTGTCCAAACTCTCATCGTTACATAATCCCTCTGCTTTGACACAAAAGATCTTTCAGCAAATCAATTACCCTTTTTCTTAACTTGTACAACAAATTTCTTTTTGAATTATGTATTGGAAGGCTAACTGCATGTAACCGCTGTTTGAGTCATTGACTATGTCCTTGGTGTCATAAATGAAGTCTTTCTTCCCTTTTTTGCCACTGTACTCCAATGTCAAAGGAATAAGAAAGAACAGTGGAATGGAAAACACTACTAAACCTAGAGAAGTGATGGGTTTCATCTCTGACACTCCCAGTAGCCTTTCACTGAGCAGTTTTAGATAAACTACTCAGTTAATCTGAATCCCAGATTCTTCTTCTATGGAGATGATAATGTATGTCCCATCTGCCTCATGAGATAGGTTAAAAAAAATACTATGAACTATATTTTTGAACTACAACTTGATGTAAATGAGTTACTAAACTGAATTCTCTACTTTGTAAATATGTAAATTTTATGCTAAAATGGGTGTTTTGTCTTTATTATAATTGATTCATTTAAGCAAGCTATTTTCTGATTGTCAAAATTCTTTAAACTGAAATTCACTTGGACCAACATTCCAAACTAGTTTATAAATGACAAAGATATTAGTGGGATATTGGTAGTAATTCTCCTAAATAAAAACTCTAGCTACCAAACTCGTCTTGAGATTATAAACAGATATTCCTGGGGACACTTTGCAACCCTATAAATACAACTCCTTGTAAGGACTCAAGTTGCATAATATATAACACAATACACACACAGGAAAACATATGGCTTTACTTAAAAAATGGCTATATTATTCATAAGTAGTGTGTATGTATATGTGTGTATACATATATATAAATATACATATACATATATACACAAAAGGACATATATACATCCCTGTAAGGGCAAGATTATGGCCACTTGGAGGCCTCCAACAAAACAACTAGCATGGAAACTACCTTTGTATTGAAATCATATGTGCGTTCCCTAAAAAAATAATAAAAAGGAAATAAAGAGAATTTTTGTCCGAGTTTGCAGAGAGGAAATGAAGTAACAGCATGTTCTAATGGAAGGCATCTTTTATCTAGTGACCTGCAGACCTGTGACATTCTTAGCTAGAATATTATTCATTGTGAATTCATGTTCAACTCTCTGACCTCAATTTCCTCATCTATTAAATTTGTGGGGAGTCGGGAAGAAGTTATGATCAAATCTAGCTTTAGAAAACTTAATTAAAATTAAAAAAAAAAAAGACGAGTGGAAATCAACAGAGATTCCCTAAGTCCTGAGTGAAATTTGTAGGCCAAATCAAGTGTTCTATTTACAGTCTTTGTTTCAAGGAAAAGAATTTAATAAGCTTCCAAGTTGAAAAAAATTACATTCCTACGTGCCAAACTTATGGGTAGCTTCTGATTTTACCAAATAGCGTTCAATTTCCAGTGAAAAATGACTGTGACCCAAAAGGACTGATTTCTGTAGCTCACCTGTCAGTCAAATGTAAGGGCAGCATGGAAACAGTCTAAATCAGAAAATTCTACAAGATTGCCTCTTCAAAATCCAGAAATTATTAAAGTACCCCATAAAAGAGTGAAGTGCATTTAAAATCTCATTGCCTGTTATAGAGATTAGTAAATAGCAATCTGTTGGGGGGGGTAGATTAATTGATCAATTAACACAACATTAGAAAAAATAGATATTTCAGGTCTAACATGAATGGGTTGAAGAAGACAACACATATTTACTGAGGCTGTTTCCCTGTCACTATTTTTTATTTATTAGCTCATCTAACCCTCATGATAATTCTAGGCTTATCTTTGTTTTACAGGTAAGAACATTGAAGATCAGACAGTAAATCATTTGTTCTTCGGCATGCAACTTGTGAGTAAATGCTTGAAATCATATTGTAGAAGACAGCTCCATCTGGCACAAAATATCAAATTTATTTCTCTACACCCCATTTTTTAAAGGTAAGGACTAAAACTTGGCTTGACAGTCTTTTATTTTTTACCATTGTCTCAGCTATTTGTGATTTCAAAAGGGTGATGCTTTCCCAGATCTTTTTAATTTTCTAGGAGTGGGACTCTGATGCTGGCAATGTATTCAATTCCTCGCCATCAGAAACTTCAGACTCTGTAATTTTCTGAAGCTTTTATCTTTATCCAATTTTTCAAGCAAATGTCAGTTGCATAAGCAGTATCACAGCCATTGTTCAGCAAATTCTTCATCAATTTTACAGCCTTGAGTACTTTCCATGTGTCTTACTTATGGTCAGTTTTGCAAGAACCATAATGTTGAATTTAGTCCAGAAGAATGTTCATGCACCTCCCTTGTACTTCTGTGCTTGAAGAAAACTTGCAGCAGTGATATATTGCCCGTATGTTGGAGTGTCTTCTGGCAGGAAAGATACAGATAACTTTATCGGAAATATAATGCTTCATTGAGCTCCCTCCCTCTGAGAGGCTAGCAACATCCTTTCCCCGAGACAATTGGATGCACCCCGCTTATAATCCTTCTTCACATAATGTTAGAAAAAACAGCTTAACTAAGAAAAATATTGTTAATAAGCATCAGACCTATTTGTTGTTGGTTGAGACTAATAGCCCCAGTCTCTTGCGATATCTCATGAATCTTTAGCACATAACATAATACACCATAGATATGTCTATAAAGAAGGAACTAATGAATGGGGAGTGTTGTATTGTCTTTGATTGCTCCCCCAAATGACCAATCCTCTCCCATGATATGTGTACGTACTTTACTGAACCTACTCTTTGAATTAACAATTGAACCCAGTCTTACATCATATCCCATCATACTCTTAATATCCCAGCATCAACTTTCATAGTTATTCTCTCATTTCTCACCTTCCCTTACATTTTGGCCCTTTCTTTATCCTTATCTCTAGTATTATAACTCACTGACTGTATTGACTGAACTCTTTCTTCCTCTTTACTCATTCTTATTGGAGAAACTTCCCTGAAAGTGTGTGTGTGTGTGCACGAGGCGCATGTGTGTTTGTGTGTGTTCTCTCAGGGTGGCAGGTAGTTGAGGTATAAAAATTATACAGAATTCCTTTCCAGAGACTTCCTTCTTTTTTTTTCCTCCATAACACAACTTGATTGATAATTCTATCTCCATAGACACAGCCATAATTGAGGATTACATGGACTACTATAAGAAGGGTTATTTGCAACATCACACTATTCTGAGAGATAAAGAAAACTTTATTTCTGACACTTAGGGAGGAAAGAGCATAGAGCAAAGTAGTTTGATGACATCTAGTCAGAGTGTTCTTCAATGTTCTTTCATGTTCTGCCATGAAGTTTTCATGGACACAGTTTTTATATAACAGTGAAGTTCCATGGCAGGCAAGAGTGTGTTGATAGAACATTATTTGATCATTTCCTATTACCTGAGTAATTGGACGTTGTTTTGGAAATTTGATGGAGCTGTACTAACCAATATAGTGTTGTCCAGTAAAATTCTAGACACTTAGTAAAATTTGAATTTCAGATAACAAAAATGAATATTTCAAACATAAGTATATACTATCTATATTTACATTAGGATATACCAAAATGCCATTTGTCGTTTATCTGAAATTCAAATTTAACTGAGCATCCTGTATTTTTATTTGCTTAATCTGGAAACTCATAATACCTTTACTTGTTCTAATCTTTTTCTCCTCAGAATATAATCTGAGTAACTGAGGCAGTTGAGACAATTTAAAAAATAATTTCAAACTCCCACTATTTTATATCGAAATAATTCACAAAGGCCCCTCTTTTTGATCATGTGTGTTTTGTCTATAGATCATTCCGTATAGTTTTTTGGTTATTGGTAACAAGCGAACCAAAAAGAAATTTCTTGTAAGAATGAAAAGGAATTTAAGGTAAGGAAATTGAAGTTACTTACAAAATCAGAAGTATGGCTATAAAAGGAACTTTAAGGTAGAAAAGTTATGAGGACAGCACTAGGAATTTCCAAGTTCTACATTACTTCTTCAGTTGTTCAGCTCCAACTGTATTTAATCCTTGTGAGTTTTTATTCCAGTTCCAAGTTCCTGAGAGTACATAATTGGCCCAGCTGGGGTCACATTCCTGTCCCTGTGGACAGTGCAGTGGATCTGTCTGACAGAGAACAAAGTCAGGAAATTTGGAGCACAAACAAGTGCAGAAGTTACGATGACATAGATTAAATGTAGGGAAAAATCCACTTTGTGCCGTTCTTCTCATCTGAAGAGAGGTAATAGAAAGGCATCTAAACTCTTTGCTAATGGAAAATGCAAATTAATGACAACGTTCCACTGGTTGCCTCATTCTCAGCATACTTTGAGAGGTTTAATATTTAATTCCTAAGAATAAAGTTAGGCATTTCATACTCTTCATAAAATCCAGTTAGATTTGGATAAGCATCGGGGAAACAGTTCAGTGGAAATATGAAGCTTTTATGCCACCCTTATCAAGCAAAGACGATCTGAAGATTAAGAAGGGAAAAACATAAATGCAATACAATAAAGTCATAAAAAAAATACGGGATTAAATCAGGGAACTTGCTTTTACCATTGTTTTTGTGTTTGTTGCTGTTGTTTCTCAATAATTTGCCCTAACTTCAGAGCAGAGCACGTTCTCTATGGAGCTTGGCTTACCCCTAAAATAGCAGAAGCCCTTAAGCAATAGACTGACAGGTTATGCAATGAAGGTAGCATGATTGCAGGACAACTGTCAGACAGATTGGGATTTGAATTCTGTTTCTTCATCTTATGTTCTATGAAACTTTGCCTACTGTCTCTTTCTCTCTGATCTTCAGTTTCTTGGTCTGTAAAGTAGATTTAGCAAAACTGAACTGGTGATTGTGAGGATTAAAGAAGATGGTATTTTTCAAAGATTCTAGAACAGGGCCTCCCAAAGAGTGAAAAAAAATACATTCTTCTGTGATTCCACTCCTAGTAATATCCAACTGGCTCCAGTCAAACAAACCTTCCCTCAAATAACAGTATACTCTGGACAAAATAAATAATGTCAGTTCAGTGGAGGCGCTGGAGAGCAAACAAAAGCAGGAATGTAATGAAGGAGAGTTGACACTTCCAAAAAAAGACCAGCACTTGAGTTTTGTGTTTTTATGGCTTTTACACTGACAGCATACCTAAGTCTGAAACTTGCTGGACGGCAAAGAGTTGGATAGTAAAACTGAAAATAAATGTTTGGATGACCCCTAAAGTAAATTTAAAAAACTGCGCTAAAGTTTTGACGGCCCCCTCTCCAGCAGGAAAGATAAGTTTGTCAGTTTGAGTTAATCCAAGTTAATAGTCAACTCAAAAACATAAAACAATACTCTCAGTGGCCTCTGCAAAATATCACTCATAATGTCCAGTATGCAAACCCAAGTTACTCAATACACAAAGAAATAGGTGGAAAAAAGCACTTTTCAAGAGAAAAGCATCCATAGAGACTGAATCTGAGATGATCCAGATGTTAGAATTAGCAGACAAAGATTTTATAGGAACCATTATAACTAAACTCATGAATGTAAGTGAAAACATGTCTATAATGAATGAAAACATAGAAAATCTTTGCAGAGAAATATAAATGATTAAAAAAAGGAACTAAACAAATATACTAGAACTCTGCCCATCCAAGATTGTGGTCATCAAGTAAATCTTTAAGAAGGATTCCATATACTCGGATGCCCATAGGAGCCACGCTGGGAATATAAATGAATGATATGCTCAGACTACAACGCAGTAGGTACTGATAGGTCTTGTAGTGAGGTAGAAAACATTGCCTCTTTATAAAGGAAATATTTGTTATTTGATTTCAGCCACTTGTTGCCTTGTATACGGGTTGGTAAACATTTTCTGTAAAGGGCTAGATAGTGAATATTATAGGCTTTGTGGGCCATATAGTCTCTGTTATAACTGCTCAACTCTGCTATTGTACTGTAAAAGCAGCCATAGAAAATACATAAAAGAATGGTAGTGGTTATGTTCCAATAATATTTTATTTTCAAAGTATGTGGTCATATTTGGCCTTTGGAATGTAGTTTGTGAAATCTTGCCTTACAGAAATTTGGGTTCAGGTTTGCATGACATTTTCTATTTCAAGAAAAAATGAGCCACTAGATCTGGACTCTTGTCCTAGAGCAAATATACATAAAGTCTTGAAAGATAAATAATTGTTTTCCAGTTCACAGAAAGGAGAAGGAGAGACCAATTTATGCAAAAGAACAAAGTTGTGAGAGATTGGAATATATAGACAGAACCAGTAATTTGGTTTAGTTTCAGAACATAAATTGTGTTAGGTAAAGTGAAGAAAAAGAGATTACATTCACATGGATCCCTACCTATCAGTTTTATGTCCAGTAAATGCTGGATTAGAAGACTGCTTATAAATGCAAACAACATTGGGTCCTTCCACTTTTATCACCTGGACACCCCAAATTAATCTAGGCTTTGAAATATTTGGTATGCAGAGCAGAAACCCCAGGATCTCTGGCTTCCAGTTGTCAGGGAGGGGAACAGCATGGCTATAAACCAAATTCCCTTCTTTAGGGATTGATTATCTCCACCCACCAGAGAAAGGTGAACAGTGACTGTACCTACCAACAGGGTGATATCCTGTCTCCTAAGGGGGGAATAACAGATAGAACAAGAGGATAGAGATGTTTAGGGAAAATCTTTCTTTCATGCTACAGGAGAGGAAATAAGCATCCCTCATCCCAAACAGCAAATAGATTCCGAATATGAAATCCCTTAAGTATATTGAAGAACTTATTCCTTATTATGCTCAATATAAAAATAATCCTGTAGTAGAAGATCAGTTACGTTAAAATGATTTATATTGTTAACTCCTTATAGCAAAGATCTCATGACTTTGTTTTAAATCTACTAGTGCAGTCCATGTTATTAAATATCGGCCCAAGCTGTATGATAATTAGAAAGTGCCATACAAAAATTCTACCCTTCTAAAACAATTTAAAAGCAGCAAAATAATCATAAAAGATCTAGGAGTTACTACTCTCTTTGATGTCCATTTAAAGTCCCCAGGGGAAGCTTTTAATTTAATGCTTCACATTAAAAACTAGTCTTGAATTGTGCATTTGCCTCTAAGACACTGTAAGTAAATAAAAAAAGTGTGCCATGCTTCTTAGACAAATATTCTCCACTACCAAGTGGACCCAATACCTCAGCCTTGTTGTTTGTCCCCTGGATTCCAGAAGCATTTGTTACATCAATTCCCAACAGTCTGTGACTGAAATTCTGGAGCACTGCAGTTAAGTATACATCATAAATGACTTTTTTTTTTGCCAGATTAAAATTTCCTTCTGCTCTTCAACAAATTCTGGTGATGGCATTCCCTCAAACTGTTGAGCTTTCCAAATCCATACCTCCTTGTCACCTGATACCAAAATAAACAGAAAATCTAACAGCTTTGCATGGTTAAAATGCGACCGAGAAATTACATCTCTGGCATTTTGCAGTAGGCGATAAATGTGTTTATTATAAAGTAATGGTCTCTCTGCTGTATAGGAAATGTGAGCATAAGCATACTAGTGCTTGTACATTTACTTGTTCATTTATTCATTCATCAAACAATTTTTTTTTTTTTTTTTTTTGGTGAGGAAGATCAGCCCTGGGCTAACATCCGTGCTAATCCTCCCCTTTTTGCTGAGGAAGACTGGCTTTGAGCTAACATCTATTGCCAATCCTCCTCCTTTTTTTTCCCCAAAGCCCCAGTAGATAGGTGTAAGCCATGGTTGCACATCTTTCTAGTTGCTGTACGTGGGACGTGGCCTCAGCATGGCTGGACAAGTGGTGCGTCGGTGCACGCCCGGGATCCAAACCCAGGCCACCAGTAGCGGAGCACTCGCACTTAACCACTAAGCCACGGGGCCTGCCTCAAACAATTTTTTGATGCTTAAAAAGTAAAAGAAGATAAACGTCTAGATGATGATATAGACATTCAAACACAAACATAACACAAATGCCAAGCTTGCAAGTATTACCTAGAAAATAGTGATTTTCTAATAATAATGATATTTTCTAGGTAACGTTATTTTCTAATGTTACCTAAAATAACGATTTCTACCATTTTTTCATTTATTTACCAAATGTTAGGCACTTGGCATGTGCCAGGCATGCTGTTAAACCCTAGAAATGAAACAATGAATAAGATATAAAGTTTTTTGCCTTCATGCAGCTTATGATCTAACACAGTGGTTCTAATCTTTTACTTTTTAATCATACAGTGAACAGCAAGATATTTTTAAGTGCTAACACAAAGACGTGTATTTATTTATGAGTAATATATGTATATATTCACATACTATAATATACAGTGTAAAACATATTCCAAAATGCAATCAGATAAGTGATAAGATGAAATAGTGTTTAAAATATTATTTTATTAACACTATAAAAATGTTGGCCTCAGTAAAATATTAATATAATATGATAAATATATTTATACAAGTAATTATGTAATACCACTTTCACAGTTAATAACATTTTTGATGAGAATAAATGTGTTCATATATGTTTAATTATTTTTAAAATATGTTTTATTTATCAAGCAAAATCAAGCAATAATTGATTTAAAACCTAATGAATTTTGGAAATATTTATTAAAAGAAAATTATATTTCCTAGGTTTGTTCCTTTTTTTGCCTATCTCTTTTTTATAATGCATACATATATGAGCTTTCAGCAGATAACACATATTGTTTACAGGAAAAAAATCTCGTAACTATAAGAACATTTTTAAATGTTTGGTTTTAATTCCCTTTCCCCAGCCTGAGTTTCTGTTTAAAAGCATTGGATTTCTCACTCATTGTTCAAAATATTACTTTGATTAAAATAGACATTGAAATCTTGGAGAAGTCCCCAAGGGTTCTCTGTCTTGGCCTCAGCACCTCTGTAGCCTTGTGTAGGACTATGACACCCATACCCCAGGGAAAGAGGAGGTGGCTCATGTGATCCAGAACAGAGGAAGAACAAAGTCTTTGTGGACATCTGTAAAAGTCTGGAACAAAGTGCCATCCAAGGAGAAAGTGTTGTCTGTGATAATGTGGGAAAGCAGCCTCCAGAAGCTGGAGCTTCAGGGTGAAGTTTTGAAGTGGCCACTAAACACCCGGGATGGGGAATGGAGCAATCCTGGGAACCTAAGATTCCCAGGCAGGAGAAAATGTCCCCCTTGGAGCATTCCGGGAGCTGGTGTTCTGTATGCTGAAACGATGGGGCAGGTCCTCAAGTTGTACCCCAACATAAAAGTGGATTTCTGGCCCCAGAAACAGAGCTAGGGCATCAATTCCCCCAGGATATCTTCAATGTCCACAAGCTTACTGAACTGTCCTACCTTTTCGCTCTCATGGAATCCACCATCTTTGCCCTCTTTGTCTTGCAATTATCTGTTTATTTTCCTTTTCCAGGTAAATAATGACTTTCTTGAGGTCTAGGTCTCTGTATAACTCTCACTAACTCCATTCCCTTAAGCAAGAAGGAATTCCAAAAGTGTTTATAGAATTGATGGTTAAATATATTTTCATTGATAGCTTGGATTTTGAGTAGCTGAATATAAGATATTCTTCTTAGAGATAATCAACTTTGAGAGTACTTCATCAGTCGTGACTCTCTTAGTCACTAGTGAAAAAAAATGCTGCTACACCCACAGCAATAACAAGAAACTCACGCAAACAAGCTTAAAGAAAAAGAGAATTTTCATTGGCTCATGTGGCGGACAAGCCCAGGGTGACGATGTGGCTTGGTGCAGGGATTCTTAGAACATCATCCAATCTAGTTTCTCTCTATCTCCCATTTACTATTTTTCAAGTTGGTTCTCTTCTCCTTTCACTGTAAAAACACAGCTAGAGAAGCTCCGATCTTAACGTTCTCAAAACTGGAAATCCAGGGAAGAAAGGCTCTTTTCAAGGAGTGCCAGCAATCTGATTTGATGACTGTATGTCACAGATTCACTCTGAACCAATCACTGTGGGAGGCTATAGTTACATCAGTAGAATGAATGCTGATGAGGGAATCTGAATAATATCCCCATAGGCACAGGAAAATAGCAACATTTCCAAACTGCATACACCATCAGAGCCCTCAATTTCTTTGTAATTTTCAAAATTCTTTCAACCTTCTGCAGTTGTGGGTGTTTTTCACTAATGATGTTTCACTGCCAAATTTGCCATATGTTGATCTTCTCTAACAACCACACTTAAGGAAAGGAGAGCTAAGGGGGGCAGCAGGAGCCATTTAATCCCACTTACACTAAAACTGGGTTCTTTACTGCCACGCAGATGACATTGACACATGTTGTAGAATTCCTTTCTGAAATGATGGAACTGTTTTGACAAGTGTTAAAATTAGAATAATTTTTACGACTCTAATGGCTATTATTCCCAGAACCCATTATTATGTACACCTATCTGTATCTGTCTTGAGAAAAAAAAGCAAAAGACCTCAAAAATACTCAAAAAACCCTACTTTTCATCTGATTGTCTCTACCTCAAATTTTATGTACTTACACTCTGACACCCTTTTATTAACTCCAATCTTAAAATACATCCCAATGTTTAATAAGTCTTCAGTATAACCAGTTTTTGCATAGATATTATAATCCCTTGTTCCTACCAAGTACTTTCATTTTCTTTCTCCTTTCTCAGTTACAAACAAATCCATGCAGTAGCTTTTCAAAGTGTTGAAATAGCTCTACTCTTTGCCTTCAGCTCACATGGTTTTCATCTTTTTTCCACTGACATCTAGGTCGCCATGTATTCATTGTGTTTGTCTCTGGGTTCTTATATTTGCAATATTTGGAGAAGGCTGTTATAATCGTGGTAGGGAAAGCATTGTATCTGGCGTCAGATAGACCTGGGTTCTACTTCCCTCTCTGTGACTTATTGAACCTTCTTTGAACCTTCAATTTCCAAAACATAAGATGAGAATAATGATATGTATTGAAACGGTCAAAATGGGATTGGTTTTGCTGCAATAACAAACAACTCCAAAATCTTCAGTGGCTTAGAATAACAAATGTTAATCACTTGTTGCTAGCACATGCCTATCATAGGTTGTCTGGGAGTCTGTTGTCTTCATTCTGAGAGCCAGGCTGGTGGAACAGCCTCCATCTATATTTACTAGAGAGAAATAGGACAGGACAAATAATGTGCTTGCTCTTAACGCTTCAACCAAAAATGACATATGGCTTTTATGCTCCTATTTCCTTGGCCAAAGCAAAACACAGAACTAAATCTAGCATCAAGAGGGAAGTGCCCCAACTATGTCCTTGGGAGAACTAAAAGTATTTGGTGAATAGCACTACTGATTCAGCTCTCTCTCTTAAAGGATTTTTTAAAACATCAATTTAATTTTAACTAAGAGGGCTGCCAAATAGTGGACACTCAGATTTATGAACCCTTAGAACATATTTTTCTGAGGACCAATTTCCTTCTCTTTGAGATGAGATTAATAATTTTTAGTTTGCTAGTATCAGAAATCACCATTTTTTGTATGTTCTGCTCCAAAATAAATATCAAACCTTTTCTCTCCTCTCCACCTCATGTCACAATCATCTAGCAGAAGAGCTTCTACAGTGGCTTTCTAGCCGGGCACTCAGGCCTGCCCTTAACCCCTCCCTTTAATCTATCCTTCGTGCAGTAGCCAGAGGAACCATTTCTAAAGCAGAAATCTGATGACATCATTTTCTTGCTTAAAAGCCGTTAATGCCTTCTCATTGCTTTGAGAATAAAGTTTAAAATCATTAATTTGGGTTATATGACTCAATAATCTGGTGCCTACTTTTCCTGCCAGCATTTCAAGTCACTCTACTATCTCTCACTATATGCCAACCATGCTGGATTTCCCTTTGTTTCTCAAGCTGGACAGACATTTTTTCAAAATTGTTTTTATTGATGTCATAATAGTTTATAACATTGTGAGATTCCAGTTGTACATTATTATTTGTCAGTCACCATGTAAATGCACCCCTTCACCCCTTGTGCCCACCCCCATCTCTCTTCCCCCTGGTAACCACCAAACTGTTCTCTCTGTCTGGGTGTTAGTTTATATTCCACATATGGGTGAAGTCATACAGTTTGTGTCTTTCTCTGTCTGGCTTATTTCACTTAACATAATACCCTCCAGGTCCATCCATGTTGTTGCAAATGGGATGATTTTGTCTTTTTTTATGACTGAGTACTAGTCCATTGTGTGTGTGTATATATATATATATATATATATACACACCACATCTTCTTTATCCAATCATCTGTTGATGGACACTTGGGTTGCATCCATGTCTTGGCTATAGTGAATAATGTTGCAATGAACACAGGGGTGCATAAGCCTCTTTGGATTGTTGATTTCAAGTTCTTTGGATAAATACCCAGAAATGAGATGGCTGGATCATAAGGTATTTCTGTTTTTAATTTTTTGAGGCATTTCCATACTGTTTTCCATAGTGGCTGCACCACTTTGCATTCCCACCAGCAGTGAATGAGGGTTCCCTTTTCTCAACATCGTCTCCAACATTTTTTATTTTTTGGACAAACATGTTTATTTCTGGGTCATTGTAAGTTCCATTCCTTCTGTGTAGGGGGCGTTAACCATACTCTTCATCTAGATTACTCCCTACCATCATTTAAGTTTTAGCTGAAAGGGTATGAACGTACAGACACCTTCCTTAGTGTTTCATTGTACCCTGAATTTTTCTTCTGTAGCACATATATGACTGTGATGACGTATTTATTTACATAGCTTTACATGTTTATTCCCTGCTACTGTCTTTATAGAATCCCCATTTGCTAATAGAGTGCCCAGCATTGAAAATTATTTATTGTCTGAATGAATGAATAAATTAATAAAAATGAAAAAGCAAATGTAATAGTATATTTGCAAGAGCTCTTTTAATGTAAAAGAAAATGCAGAAATATAAGGAAGAACTATAATTATACAAACACTAATTATAAGATAAAACAGGTTGTGTTTTACATAAGACTTTTTAATCGTTTTTTTCTAGAAGAGTTTGTATCTTTCTAAAGATAAGGGGAAGATTACTAGAGAGTATAGTTTTAAATTTTTCATGTGAATTAAGATGTGGAAACATTTTTGTAGAAGAAGAAATGGAAGCCCTATTTTCATGAGAATGTCCTAAATGAAAGAAAGAGATCATGGACTGATATTTTTCCTTTCCCACACAACAGATATACAGTTGACTTACTGAAAATTTTTATCGAGTATTTACTGCATTCTATGCGTTTCTTTTGGGTGTTCTGAGACCCAGTTTCAACACGTGTGGTGGGGAAGGGGTTCCCCCCACACCACCAGCAATGCTTAGGACACCAGCTGGATGTCCTACAATCTAACTCAATTATGACACAATCTACCCAAAGATAGTATCAAATTCCATAGGTTAAAGGTTCAGTCCTACAAGATTGCCCCACCCCCAAACTTTAGACTCTAGCCACAAACCCAAGTTGTTACCTGTTCTTCTGACCAACTGGTTACAGATTGGAAGTACAAGTCACCCCTCCTTGGACTTCAGATGCCCGTCACTAGTCCAGGTTGTTACCTGTACTTCTGACCAACTGGATACAAAACAGAGTTTCCCATGATCCCCTCCTTGAGTTCAATTAATTTGTTAGAGCAGCTCACAGAACTCAAAAAACCCATTTACTCCCTAGATGATTTACTATAAAAGGATATAACTCAGGAGAGGCCAAATGAAAGAGATGCATAAGGCAAGGTATGGGGAAGGGGTGTGGAACTTCCATGCCTTCTCCGGGTGCGCCACTTTCCCAGAACCTCCATGTGTTCACCAAGCTGGAAGCAGAAAGAAGAATGGGGGTGGTTCAGAGCTTTGTGGACTGAGTTACCCTGTGTGACTAAAAATAGGCCTAAATGGACAACCTAAATGTACTTTGCATGGTAAGCATCATCTATACAAGACTGAAATGCATATCCCTGGATCTGGTGGAGGCTTGACTCATTCACTAAGCCTGATTGTGACTGATATCCTGGTGAGCTGGCAACTCCTAGTAGTCTATCTGCATTCGTTCATTCATTCATTCATTCAACAAATATTTGTTGAGTGTCTATTGAATTCCTGATTCTGCCATAGGCGCTAGAGATAGTGAATAGAAATGTACTGGTTCTGCCCATTGCATTCTGCAATTTGTAGTGGAGAATGGAATAGCACATAGAAGAAAGAGAGTATCAAGGAGGACATTCCATAGACTAAGACCTGGGGGAAGAATGGAGGACTTCAGAAGATAGAATTCTCATTGCTGTTATCTTAAGGTCTTTCAGTGTTTGCACAGAACCCAGAAGATCTCCCTGCCCCAGATGGAGGACCTAGTTTATTAGCTAAGAGTCTTGCAGCTTTGTAGCCAACAGGAGTTAGTTCCTAAAAGAGGCAGTGCTTTCTTGGAAAAGTACAGACAGCAGCAGCGATGTCAAGGATGATTCTCTGATTCTTTTTTAAGCAGCCAAGGTCAACTAGAAAGGAGAAAGAAAATGCCTGGGCATGCTTTGCAGAGGATTTGTGTGGCACTCTGGATATTTCCCAGAAGACCAGGGGAGGTCTTTGAGAGGTGGGCTAAACTACTGAAATGGAAATGAGTCAGGGGGTTTAGATTGCATTTAATGGCACTGTTAGACATTTTAAAAGACAGTGAGTCAGAGAGAAAGTATATTCACTTGTAGAATCATTCCAGAAAGTCAGTGTTTGCATTTATAAATATTTCTTCCAATGTTTCTCAACATAAAATCATGTTTAATACCATAGTAATTTTGCATTCTGCCTTTTGGGTTTATCATTATACATAAGGAATTGTTCATGGTTTTCCTGACTTTACAATTATTGTAGTGAATGGCTACATTATTTTCTCTTTTGAAGACAAATAGTAACTTATTTAAGGAGTCCTCTACTCTGAGGCATTTTAGCCATTTCTGGTGTTTTTTTTGTTTGTTTTTGTGAGGAAGATTAGCCTTGAGCTAACATCCGATGCCAATCCTCCTCTTTTTGTTGAGGAAGATCGTCCCTGGGCTGCCATCCGTGCCCATCTTCTTCTACTTTATATGAGACACTGCACAGCATGGCTTGACATGTGGTACCTCAGTGGGCACCCGGATCCGAATGTGCGAACCCGGGGCCACTGAAGCGGAGTGCGCGCACTTAATTGCTATGCCACCAGGCCGGCTCCTAGCCATTTCTATTTTTCATGATTACAATTAGTCGTGCAAAGTAAAATTTAATGTGCATAATATATTATTTATTTTACAATTATTTTTAGTATCCTTTCCCAGAATTTAATTCACTGGGTCAAGATATTTTTGTGAGCCAAATTGCTTGCCAATAAGGTAGGCTATTTTTAATACAGTATCTGTACCCATTAGATGTTAATTGTTTAAAGTTTGCCAATTGAATAGATGTTAAATGGAATTTGATTATTATTTAAACTGGTATTCTATAAATTAACTAGTGGTTTATAGATTAATATATCTTCCTCTTAAAATTTTGGAATCTGATGAATCTCAGAGAAATCTCAGTTTCTCCTTTTCCTAGAATTACTGATCTGACAAAATGTAACATTTTTCCCCTGATGGACTGTCTGGAAAACTCCATTTCAACTCTCATTATTTTACCTCTGAGATTAACCCCTTCCTCCCACCTCTAATAAATGGAAAGATACCTAGTGAGGATGAATCCCTTGTATATTTGTCTCTGGATAGTTTTCCTCATCGCTTGAATTGGCACATTCGCTTACACACACAGCAGATAGTCATGGTGAAGGAAGACCTGACTGAGAAATAAAATAAGCTATTTCTGTTGTAGGCTCCGTCTCTACCTTGCTGTATCATATTTGGCAACTAATAACCTCTTTGGGTCTACCTGGGCCTCAGTTTATTCATCTAAGAAATTAGATGGTGAGTCTATATGGTTTTAATGTTTTTTATTCTTTGAAAAATCTATATTTGCTGAATTTTTTTTATTCTGATACACATTTTTTTCAATGTTTAATATCTTTGAAATGAGGAAAAATCTTTCCATAGATGTCAAAAGCCAAACCAAGGAGTGAGGGGTTGATGTTGACAGCACACATCAAGCTTAGTGTTGTACACAGGTATCTCATATGATCATCTGCATGACTAAGGCAAGATGAGGTATTTGTGTGGTGGTGCCCCATGGGGAGAAATTTTAATTTGAACTTGATGTTTTAATTGTCACTTAAAATGTATTTTACCAGATTATATCATGATGCAAGATTGAAATGACAATCACTTTGTGAATAGATCATGCCAGGCAATGTGATGGAAGAAAATAGAAACTGTCAAAGCTCTCAGAATAGGTCATAGACTTTAAAGCTAAGACAAGTTGGTTTGAGCAATCTATGTACCATCAAAATCTTACACTCATCCTACCTTAAAGCTTCCAGCTGATCTTACAGAAAAGCCCTTCAATTTTAAATGGTATATATAACTCAACTAAAGAAAAGAATAAAATCATAGCTTTAGTCACAAATGAAAAAACAGACAAAAGCCCTGGATTCTTCCACATTCCTTAAAATGATAAGAGTTTTTGAATATATAGGAAACAAAAATGCAATTATCACAAAAAAGTGTATCAACATGCACATTAGTGTGTAATACAGCCAAAAGTGAATCAGAAAAAGTTATAAACACTGAATTAAAGGAGGTTTAAATCTGATACTTATGAGAAAAGTCATGGGCAACTTATGAATCCATTCATGGTCAGTAACAACAAAAACTAGTGATCAACATAGCATTCCTTTTATTTTTTTATGAAAACTCTTATTTACTTGATGTTCCATCTTTAAAAAGAAATATTTATATGATTCTGTCTCCTCAAGTATTACAACCACGCATAAAGCTCTAAAATTTAAATTCTTTCAACTTTTCAAGGATCTCAATTTATTTATTTTTGTTTTTGGTAAATATAGCACACTTTTATAGTATTTAACTTCTTGCGTTCCATTTCCTGTGAAAAGAACGTTCATATATTTTCTGGAAATATTAAGGGCTTAAGAAACAGAATTATTGGCAGAGATAACCATTCATAACATTGTCTGGAAGTGGCGATCAATAAGATCTGAGGAAAAGGAAGTACAGAGAAGATTCCTAAATAAAGATTAGTCACTCCCAAGCGAACTTGTCTATAAAAGACCAATGGTAAATTGTTTTAATAAAAGAATGTCGCCTATTTAACGACTTAGAAAAATTGAGAAGTGCTTGGTAAATCTTGTAGTCATTATGCTTTTCACTCTATCTTTCTCTGAAACATAGAAAATGTTAAAATGATTCTAAAAACATCACCCACTTGTTATTGTGACAATTTTCTCAGATTCTTCGATCTTTTGACACGGCGCCCAGCACCCTCACCGCGGCTGCCTCAGAACGTGCTCAGTCTTCTGCCTACCACAGCTCGCAAATTTCTACCTAACAAATTTCTGGGTAATAGCTCACTCTTCTCCTCATTTGGCTCTTAGTGTGGGGACCCGTCTCCAAGTTTCTCTGAGAAGATTCTCTGTTCTGTAGTAATTAGAGGAGTAACAGTGCTAAATATATTTCTGGCAGGGAAGGACTCTGCGAGTTAAATAAAGCAGCCCAGGTGTAACAGAAGACGGGAAGGAGTTACTACCAGAAGTGCTGCTGGCTTTGTTTCTCCAGCAGAATTTTAAGTCTGTTCCAAAGCTTTTCATATACCTGGGCAGTGACATTCACAGTGTTGTGGAAAATTTAATTGGAGTAATCCCATTAAACTGAGAATGGTTCAGAAGAGTCACCAAGAGACGTAAGTTTAGATAGGAGGAGTACAAGTATGCCGATGCAACCCAATTACCAGAAAAATATATTAAAGACTGATTTAATCTTATGTTTCCACACAAGTATGCTGTCAAGAAATTCACATTAAGTTTAACTACCCCAAATGCTAAAATTAGGACTAATATTTAAAAATGTAAAATCACAAATTAATGCAAAAAAGGCACGAAAAAATTAAGATTAGATAAAATACCCTACAGGATTTGAAAATGTGTCCAGAGAGAAGCACTGCATCTCCATCCTATCTTGACCTCCTTGGGTCAGGATTTGGTCGTCTTCATCTTTATAAACCTCTGGAGTGTGCACCCATGACACGATGTGCCTAGAACTCCCCTTTCTCTGGGATCAGCCACTTTTCCCTTCCATGCTGGTACCAAGCAGCCCCAACTCCTGGCTCAAAGATTATCAAAAAATTCAAGTTGAACCAATCAGATACTTTCCTGGATATTTGGAATGGATGAAAATACCAGCTAGTCTGCCCACACTGGTTTGAACTGGGGAGATGTAATCTTGGGAACTTCATGTGCCATGTCCTCACATGTAAAAGGAGAAATAAAGGCTTCAGTAGATTGGGTGATGGCTCACACAGACAAAGCAGTAAGATAGACATAGGAAGGGAGACCTGATGGTGTTTTTATCCTAGGGTCCAGGTTTTCTTGAAATTAAATTGTGATCTTGCCATTGGACTCTCTGAGACACTTAAGTACCTTTACAGAAAACTTTAGTATTTATTTTTTAAACATTCTGCATTATATTTTTGGAAATTCAAATCTGCCATAGTGTTGAATATGCCGGAAGCATCGATGTGTATAAAGTAATTTCCCACTCTTCCTCATTGCAATTCAACCACATAGTTAAATAAATACATCTCCTAAAGGAATTAAGTTGAGTTTCTCTTATCTGAACCTCAAAGAGTGCTAATTAATATATAGCCACACAAAGTATATATTTATTTTGTATTTGAAAAACATTGAATGAATGAATAAAAACAAGTAAAGGATTAATACGGTGAAACTTATGACACATGTTCTGCATTTCAAAGGAGAGAATGAGTGCAATTTTAAGAAACAGGGATAGTAAAAAGAATATTTCAGGTGAAAGACCTCCCATTAGTCAAGATAAGGGAGAAGAAAGACAGGCTGTGGCGGAAAAAGGCAGTTTAAATGGAGGGTGAGATTCAGATGGAATATGGTAGGATATGAGAATAGATAAGTTATTTGGGCTTATGTTTATGAGAAAAGGGAAAACAAATGATTATTTAGGGGCTTGGGAGTGATGGGGTCGGAGCAGTATTTTCTGCATTCTATACCTAACATGGCAACTTCTTCTGGAATCTCTGCATGGTGATTATCTCCAGAGTCTGTATCTAACACGATAATTGAAAAGAGCGTAAAGATGCCAGAACTAGTTAAGATGCTCTTTGGTTAGTTCAATTATAACCTGTTCAGGCTCTGAGCCAGAAACAAAAAATTGGATGGATGAATCTCTTTATTTATTTATTTATTTATTTATTTTTATTTTTTTTGAGGAAGATCAGCCCTGAGCTAACATCCATGCTAATCCTCCTCTTTTTGCTGAGGAAGACAGGCTCTGAGCTAACATCTATTACCAATCCTCCTCCTTTTTTTTTCTCCCCAAAGCCCCGGTAGATAGTTGTATGTCATAGTTGCACATCCTTCTAGTTGCTGTATATGGGACGCGGCCTCAGCATGGTCGGAGAAGCAGTGCGTCGGTGCGCACCCGGGATCCGAACTCGGGCCACCAGTAGCGGAGTGCGCGCACTTAACCGCTAAGCCACGGGGCCGGCCGGGATGAATCTCTTTAGAAGAAGCAATCAAAGAAATCTGTAACAGAAGGCAGAGAGAAGGGGTGAGTATAGATTTGTAGAGGATTCCAGAGTCTTATGGATGAGTTATCAGTTGGTAGAGAAAAATCTCATAAGTCAAAGCAAATACCATTTTTGAAGAAATGATTGCAAATTGTAAGATCTGTTTTAAACACGTTGAGTTTGACATGTCAGTATGGAGGTGACTAATAGGCAGACCATAAATGATGTTTGATAAAAGGTTGTTGAAATATAGAATGATAACAAAAATTCTAGTATTGAATAAATTAGAGAGCCATTAATTATTCCATTATTTTCCAAGATAATGTAAACCTCGTACCTTTCTACAGGATATGTTCCTGAACTTCAGAAATGCATGCATGTTTCATTTAGATTTATTTTTACTGAAATATGACACATCAAATCCAAAATTTCCTTCACTCTAACAATATTATTCATGAATAATATGAATATTATTCATCTGAATAATCACTGAAATGATAAAGAGCCCTAATTTTTATTCTATAGGAGGTAAATTTATGTCTATGGAGGGAGATATTTCTAGAAGTGCTCTCTACCAACATTTGTTGAATGAATGAACAAAAGACTAGAACTCTAGGAGAGACAGGTAACATATCGGGTAACCCAGAGTCTAACACACAGCCAACGTTTGGGAAATGCTTACTGTTATATATATTCTTCCACCCAACTCAGTCTTAGGCTCACCTAGGTTCAGAGTAAGACAAGTATGTGCCCTGATAAGTTAATCATTTGACAGCTGGGTAGGAAAACACGCACACACACACACAAGCACATATACATATAAATACTTATTTTCTATTTATAAAACTTTACCTCTCTCAATATGTTTGTTAATTCATTCACTTTCTTGTTCAACCACCTCTCCTCAAATGCCTTTTGCCCAACAATATTAATGAGCAAGCATCATTACAAAATAGGGTTACAAAAAAAGAAGAAGGAAGAGGGAGTTCATATTCCACAGTGTCTAGCGTTTTACTTAAAAATCTCTTTTAGCCACATCTCTCTATTCCGTATGTCCCTTCTTCCAAGCCACATCTCTCCTATGTATTCTTTTCCAGGACTTAGCCTTCCTTGCTCCTGGCCCCTTGTCAGGAATTCCCCTCTTCCTCCCATCCTTCTCATATGCAGAACAAGTTAACTCAGTTGCCATTCCTATTGCCAAACTTGCCTGCTTCCACCCACAATTTAAAAAGTCTTCAAGTATAGCCTTGACCATTACCCAGAAGATGATTTTGTGATCAGCAAAGCAAAGAACCTCTAGCTGCCAGGATCTGCCCTTCTTAAAAGAGAACGGGAATTAAAAATGACAAAGAACATTTTTTTTTTCCTTGAGTAATCTTGAAAATATTTCAAAGGATTTATTTTATTCACTGAAAGAGATAGAGCCAATTTATTTTTTGCCAGTTACATTAGAGTTGTATATAGAAACCTGAATCAATTGACACTATATTTCAGATTTATTCCAACAGTGTTTTATTTGCCCCCCTAGCCCATCCCTCAATCACACTCTAGGTTGAATTAATAGGCAATGCTGAATTGCAGAATGTGTGATTGAGAAACTGGCGGCATCAAATGAAAGAAATGCTGTTCTGATTCTTGAGTTTTTAATAGCATGTGTTTTTTTTAACGTACTCATCTTATATATCACGACAAAGCCAACTTTTTAAAATAGAACAGACTTTACCAAACAGGTAGCGACATACCTCCAACCAACTGATGAACTCTCTCATCAAGTTAGGAAAAATATCTATTCGAAAGTGTCAGTGTACAACCTGATCTTAAAAATTGTATCACAGAAAAGAAATAGGCAAATTTGGGGGGAATATGTGCTCCCAGCAATTGACAGCCTCTCTCCTTGCCTCCCTCCCTTTCTTTCTTCCTTCCCATAAAGGAATTTGCACTTACATATACTAGTTAGACTGATAGAGGAGAAAGTGAGATAATCATTGTGACAATATATGAATTTTAAGATTTAAAAATAATGTACTGATATAATCATCCTAGACCTGAGGGTACTTCATACCTGCAGATGATAAGGAAGGAAACGAGTGTTTTTTATGTGGTACTTTATTCATCTTTCCTTCAACTCTCATTTATGGATTATCTACTATATGCCAGGTATTGACTAGTCATTGGAGAATCAATTATCTCACAATTTAGTAAGAGAAAATAAAAAAACATAAATTAATAATGAGACAGCCTAAAGGGTGGTATAATGGGAAGTTTCCAGTGTAGGCACCAGGCTCACACTTAAAGTTTGTGGAGCCCAAAGCAAGACTTCACATGGAGGTCTATGTATCTTATTTTTAAATATTTAAGAGTAGTAAATCTAGCTAGCAACTGTTTGTGTATGTGTGTTTTTTTTTTTATTGATGTATAGTTGGCATACAATATTATGCTAGTTTCAGGTGTACAACATAGTAATTCAACATTTATATGAATTTGAAATGATCACCATGATAAGTCTAGTGACCATCTGTCACTGTACAAAGTTATTACAATATTATTGACTATATTCCCTATGATGTTTATTACATCCCTGTGACTTATTTATTTTATAACTGGAAGTTTGTACCTCTTAATCCCCTTCACCTATATCCCTCAAACCTCCACCCTCCTCCCTTCTGGCGACCACCAGTTTGTTTCCCGTATTTATGAGTCTGTCTTCTTGTTTGTTTATTTTGTTTTATAGATTACCCATATAAGTAAAATCATACAATATTTTTCTTTCTCTGTCTGACTTATTTCACTTAGCATAATATCCTCTAGGTCCATCCATGTTGTCACAAATTTCATTCTTTATTATGGCTAATATTCCATTGTATCTATTAACCATATCTTTCTTATACATTCACCTATGGAAGAACACTTAGATTGTTTCTATATCTTGGCTATTGTAAATAATGCTGCAGTGAACACAGGGTTGCATATATCTTTCAAATTAGTGGGGGTTTTTTCTTCGTTTTAATACCTAGAAGTGGAATTGCTGGATTGTGTGGTAGTTCTGATTTTAATTTTTGAGGAATCTCCCTACTATTTTCCATAGTGGTTGCACTAATTTACATTCACACCAACAGTATACGAGGGTTTCCTTTTCTCCATATCCTTGCCAACACTTGTTATTTCTTGTCTTTTTGATGAATAGCCATTCTGACAAGTGTGAGGTGATGTCTCATTGTGGTTTTGATTTGCATTTCCCTAATGATTAGTGATGTTGAGCATCTTTTCATGTTTCTATTGGCCATCTGTATGTCTTCTTTGGAAAAATGTCTATTCAGGTTCTCTGCCCATTTTTTAATCAGATTGTTTTTTTGATATTGAGTTGTATGAGTTCTTTATATACTTTGGATATTAACCCCTTATTGGATATATCATTTGCAAATATATTCTCCCATTCAGTAGCTTGCCTTTTCACTTTGTTGATGATTTCCTTCACAAAAGCAAAAGCTTTTTAGTTCGATATAGTCCCATTTATTTATTTTTGCTTTTATTGCCCTTTCCTGAGGAGAAAGATCCAAAAAAATATTGCTATGATCAAAGTCAAAGAGTTTACTGCCAATGTTTTCTTCTAAGAGTTATACGGTTTTAGGTCTTACATTTAAATCTTTAATCCATTTTGAGTTTATTTTTGTATATGGTGTTAGATAGTGGTCCAGTTTCATACTTTTGTGTGTAGCTGTTTGTTAGCATCTGTTTAATAAAACATTGAACCTTCACAAATATACAGTCATAACAAAAGTAGAATGAATACTTGCTGACTTGCTCATTTTTTCCTCTCTCAATCTTCTAATCAGTTGGGAAACCTACAGGACAAAAGTCTCCTGTTTTTCCTCTTTTTTCTTTGGAGGGGGAGGAGAGGCTCATTTTTCTCCAGTCCAAGGTTAGCTCCTGCCCACCTAACAATGCTCTCTCCCCCATTCCTGCTGAGTTTATTCTCCCTGCACCCAGTCCAAGCTAGGCTATATCTGCCCATGAGGGGCTCACAGCCTGCATCCATTTGAGGAACCTGAGGTATAAAAGCCAGGTTCAAATTTAAAATTCTCATATTTTTGTGGTACATGGAGAGTAGATCCTTGTCCCCCTCCCCTTCTCTTCCCATCTCTGGCCCCACTCCACCTCTCTAGTATTCTCCCACACATCTATGTACAACCAAAAACACATTCAGAAGCTCTAGCCCCAACTTCCTACTCAGGCTGCAAGAATTTCCCTGTAGAGGACAGACTTGAGGAAATAGCCAGCACAGGTCCCAGAAGTACATTTGGACCCATTTGGGCATGGAATTCTGGGGTCCTGGGAGAGGGTCTGCAAGGAGAGGAGGATGGGCTCCAGATGGGAATGTCCCCTAAGCCATCAGACTATTCTCTCAGAAGGAGAAGCACTGACTGAATGAGGTTCTCTGATGCCGGAGCCCTGTGCAGAGTCTAACACTTTGCAGTCAAATACAGGTGCCACTAAGAAGACATGGCTGTTTCAATTTCAATTGATTACAGTTACATAAAACCAAAAATTCAGTTCCTCAGTCTCACTAGCCACATTTTAATTGCTCGATAGCTACAAGTGACCAATGGGTACCATATTGGGCACTGCAGATATAGAATGCTTCTCTCATTGTTGAATCTTCTGTTGGACTGTGCTAAAGCAGGCAAATCTCCAGCAACTTGGTTTGACAGAGATGCCACTGTAGTATTGCCCCTCAAATAAGTTAGAATCCCATGTCCACCGATTATTGGCATAGAACAACTTGTCACACCGATAGGAATTGAGACACAAAGCTGGCAAAACATGTGAGGATAGAGGAGGAATTTTACAGTTCATCAAGATGTTGGAACTTGGTCTTTACAGAAAACTTTAGATTTTTACCATATCCTCCAGAATGATCATTCAGCAGACGAACATGAAACAGCCAGTGAAGCAGTTGAGCTTAAATTACGCACAGGTAAGGTATCAGGTGGTCAGAATCACATTGACTCAGGAGAGCTAATATCAGTTAGAAATTTGGTAATGTAACAGAGGAAGACCACTAACCCGGCTAAGAGGAGCAGAGGCCAGAGAAAAATAAAATAATTTCATTCTGTCCCCACTATGATTTTAGACTTAAAAGGAATGGTACACCTAGGGAAATGTAGGCATGTAAAAACATTGAATTTATTTAGTTTAGTACATTGAAGTCTAGTTGTATTTAAGTGCAATATCATTGTTTATGAGAACACTCGGATTATGTTCTTTAAGGGAGAACATACAGAGAGTATGGCCGACAAGGAATAAAATGGAGCCAGAGAGTCATTGCTGTACGCTCTAAAGTATAACTCTCTTCCTTGAAACTATTCAGTCACTTTCCATTGTGGTAGAGTGAATAGTAAGTCCCAAACAGCTAAAATAGAGAGGAAACTCCTAACTGTCTTAGGAGGCTCTCTGTATTCTGAGTCTCTGTGGTCATAGCTGGCCTTACTCTTTCTTCTCCAGTGATCCTGGACCTCTTTCAGGACAACAGACTGTGATGCTCTCTTAACGTCTGTGAGAGTTAATTTTATGTGTCAACTTAGCTAGAGTATGGCATCCAGCTGTTTGGTCAAACACTAGGCTAGATGTTGCCATGAAGGTATTTTTCAGATGCATTGGTATTTACAACGAACTGACCTTATGTAAAGCAGATTACTATCCCTAATGTAGGTTATCCCATCAGTTGAAGGCCTTAAGAGTAAAGACAGAGGTTGCCCAATGAAGAAGGAATTCTCCTCAAGACTGCAACATAGAAACTCTGCTTGAGTTTCCAGCCAGCTGCCTTGCAGCATTTGGATTCAAGACTGCAACATTAACTCTGACCTGAATTTCCAGCCTGGTGGCCTGCGCTGCAGATTTCAGACTTGTCAGCTCCCATAACCCTAACTAATGCAATGTCTTTGTACATAATGGTCCGTCTTCCAATAATATTTTCACCATTATAATCCCTCCATATACTCCCAATTTGTCCAATTCCTGTTCGTCTTCAGGTCTCTCTTTCAAAGTCATTTCCTCCGGGAAGCATCCTGTGACTAACAAAACTACAATAGGTGCCTTTCATCAGTGTTCTCAGGGTATTCTCACAGTTCACTGTCTTAATCCTTATGACGTGACAGTGTAATAACTATAAGTTTTGAAAGGCAAAGATTTCTTCTGTGGTTTTCACAAACCACCAGTACCTTGAGCACAGTAGATCCTCATTAAATGTGTGTTGAGAAAATGAGTTAACTAATGAATAAATGAATAGGTGAATAAAGGAAGGAGTAAAATGGCAGGGTAAGAAATACAAAGAAAAATATCACAAGGGAAATAAAGGTTTTGCCAGAATATTAGTGGGCTGAATTTGTGGAAGGAGATGAAAGAGATGACCACAGATAATAGCTATGAGATGAGAAAATACTGATGTGGCAGATAGAAATTCTTCCTATTATCATTGCCTAATGCTGACTGTGTCCTTTACATGTGCAGGCTCTGTTCTAAGCACTTACACAGCTATTACGTGACAGAGGCAGGATCTAACCAGTTTCAACTGGTCCCACTGCTTGTGCTAATAACGATCTTGTTGCCTCTGACCCCCTGAAAGAAACAGATTCTTAAAGAAACCTGAGCCCCACATTCTCCTTGTCTCCTGTGGTAGCACCTGAGTGCTGTTTTCATGACTTAACTATGCTTTAAATTGCCAGTAACTTTTCTTTTCCAACCAATTTCCACCAGTAAAGCTTGTCTTTAATTCCATAATCATTACCATCCATTATGGTCATATACTTATGAGCTCACCTAAACAAGTCAAAGCACTCAGAATATAAGAAGTTATTCTCATGTAAATTTAATGGGAAAATGTCTGTTTATCAGAAAAACTTTATCAGTGTGAAATGGACTGAAAGTGGATGATATTTAGCATGAAATCGTAGAATGACCCTGAAAGATTTTAAAAAGTAATCAAGAATATTCCATCTGCACCCATCAATTCGTAACAGTTGTGAGTTCACCTTTCCAAACAAGAAAACAAATTTTGAATTCATAATTTATTTCTATGGCACATACAGTTCTGTCTAAGAGATCTGTGGCCATGAAGTAACTCAAAATGAACCATGCCAGGTTTAAGCATTCTTCATGTAATTAATATTAATTTAAAGATTACATGACTTTTTGAGAAAATGAAAAATGGCTTTCAAGAAATATTATACATGGGAATGATTTGATAGATGCTTCATGTATATAATAGAAAATATCTTGATTATCATTTGAATGCAATAAAAATAAAGCCCATTGTTAAAAATTAATCCATTTCTATCACTTCACACATTATACTTAAATATGCATTTTATTGATTAAATAATTAAATGCATGCACCAAAACATAAAAAAATGAAAAGGAAATAAAGGTGAATACTTATCTCAAGATCGTAAAGTTTTGTTAAAGCATAAAAGTAATGAAAATAAGCACAAAATAAATAAAACAAGTGTAAATATATTAAAATATAAGCAAAATTAAAATGCAAAATGCTGACTTGTTATATTAGTAACAAATAATATGAGAAATTAAAAGCTTTAATATATAAATAATTGCTTCCATCAATAGGATAAAATGTTAATACCTTACAAGAAGAGTGGGCAAGTGATCTGAGTAGAAAATAGATAAGCAAAGAAATATAAAAGATGAAAATGTATGACATTAAAAGGCAAAATCATCTTAGTAGTCAAATAAATTAAATTAAAAATAATTGTTAGGTACCATATTTACTTATTAAATTAGACAAGAAAAAGAATATTTGACTTCTTAAGTTTATATGGCTGCAATGAGATGGATGTCATATTAGAAGGTTTTAATGAATATTAATAAAACAATATGTATCAGAATCCTTAAAAATCATCACACTCTTTGACTTAATAGTTTTACTTCTCTGACTATATTCTGGGGAGGATATTAGAGGTACTGAATAAATATACATGTATGTCTATTATAAAATTTTTATTATAGCCAGAAATTAGAACCAAAATAAAAATCCAACATTGGGAGAATATTTATAAAAGTAGTATTTATATTGTAGCCCTCTTTAATGGTTTATTTTTGATTATCTGAGCTTGGCCTGGAGTAGAGGTGGGGAAAGGAACGATGAAAGCAAGTACCCACTTATTTACAGGGAATTTTCCACTAGGTGTTGCTATATTATTTTGTTTCTTCAGAAAATAAGGCCTTAATTCTTTCTTTTTTTTTTTGTGAGGAAGAACCACACTGAGCTAGTGTCTGATGCCAATTTTCCTTTTTTTTTGCTGAGGAAGACTGGTCCTAGGCTAGCATCCGTGCCCATCTTCCTCTACTTTATATGGGACGCCACCACAGCATGGCTTGACAAGCCGTGTGTCGGTCCGCGCCCGGGATCTGAACCCGTGAACCCCGGGTGCCTGAAGCAGACCGTGCACACTTAACCACTACACCACCAGGCCAGCCCCAGGCCTCAATTCTTATGTAACAAACATACCTAAAACAGTAGCATCACTTTAGAGAAAGTTTTCTTCAAAAGGATAAAACAATACTTAGTTCCACTTAGAGCGGGGTTTTTATCCAGGAGATTGGTCTTATGCAGATGATGTCTTGAGATGTAACTCAGCCCAAATGATTATTGTTTGAAAAACAAACCAAGTAACCAAGAGAGAGGCAAAAGTGAACACCAGGCAATTAAATTGTGCTGCAAAATTTAATTGTATTACAAAGTATTTTCCCATTTGTTACCAGTCACACCTCTTTGATGAAAAATACTCAGTTCGGTTGCCTGTACTGGGACCACAGCAGGAAAGTGGGGAGGATGGATGACTGCTGTCATTCTCCCTTTCCGTCTAAGAGGCTGGTGAGAAGATGCTCTTGTAGCTTGAACCATGAGGATGAGTGAGGAATGATTTCCAACACACTGGCCCCTAATGTTTTGCAAGCTAGTTCTGAGACTGCTCTGCAAGTGAACAGCATGCAATCAATAAATGATGTTTTTGAACAATATCCAATGACTTGGGAAAGTTTTCTTATACTTAAAAAAAATCTTTAGCATCTCAGTATTATTTCTTTTTAAGTCTTTAATATTGATTATTTACAGAGATTTTATTTCCCATTCTTACTGCCCCCTTCGCAGTTATTTTTTTCCATTTTGATAGTTTATGAACCAATTCCTAGTTTTCACAATACTCTTTCTTGTTTCTTTCTAAAAATTCATTGATATTCTTCTTTTATATTTACTACACTCTCCTTTCATATTTGAAATTTGACTAGTGTTCTGTAATTACCATCTTGAGTCGAATGCTTGTCATTGATTTCTAGTCATTTTTCTTTCCTGGTTCATATTTAAGACTATATGTTTCCCTCTAAATACTGCATTAGCTCCGGTATACAAATTTTAATATGTGATATTTTATTGTGCTTCAAAAACTCCTAACTTGCATTTAAGTAATCTTTCATATTTCCAAAAGTATGCTTTTTTTTTGGTTTTTTTTTTGTGAGGAAGTTCGGCCCTGAGCTAATATCTGCCAATCCTCCTCTTTTTGCCAAGGAAGACTGGTCCTGTGCTAACATCCATGCCCATCTTCCTCCACTTTATATGGGATGCCGCCACAGCATGACTTGACAAGCGCTGCGTCGGTGCGCCCCTGGGATACGAACCAATGAACCCTGGGCCACCGCAGCAGAGCGCGCACACACTTAACCGCTTGTGCCACCCAGCCGGCCCCCTGAAAGTGTGCTTTTTTAAAAAAGATTTTCTTGAGGCTTGCCCAGTGGCATAGTGGTTAAGCTTGTGTGCTCTGCTTTGGCGGCCCAGGGTTTGCAGGTTTGCATCCCAGGCGCAGACCTATACACTGCTCATCAAGCCATGCTGTGGCAGCCATCCCACATATAAAGTGGAGGAAGATGGGCACAGATGTTAGCCCAGGGCCAGTCTTCCTCAGCACAACGAGGAGGATTGGCAGATGTTAGCTCAGGGCTGATCTTCCCCACAAAAAAAAAGATATTCTCTGAAGCTTAGTATGCAGTCCATTTTAAAATTTTGGGGCATACATAAAATAAATGTATTCATTCATTAATTGTTTTGACATTCTATTATATTGAGATTCTTTTATTCTGTTTTTTTTTCCAATTTTGTTGAGGTCTCATTGGTTTATAACATTGTGTAAATTTCAGTTGTACAACATTATATTTGAGCTTCTGCATAGACTCCACCATGTTCACCACCAAACGTTTAGTTTCCATCCACCATGGCACATAGTGCCCCTTTACCCCTTTTGCCTTCTCCACACCCCCCTCCCTTCTGGTAATCACCAACCTGTTCTCCTTATCTATGTGTTTGTTTGTTTGTTTATCTTCCACATATGAGTGAAATCATATGGTATTTATCTTTCTCTGTCTGACTTATTTTGCTTAGCATAATATGCTCAAGGTCCATTCATCTTGTTGCAAATGGCACGATTTTGTCTTTTTTTATGGCTGGATAGTATTCCATTGTATACATATACCACATCTTCTTTGTCCATTCGTCCATTGATGGACGCTTGGGTTGCTTCCAAGTCTTGGCTAGTGTGAATAATGCTGCAATGAACATAGGGATGCAAATATCTTTGCAAATTAGTATTTTCATTTTCTTTGGATAAATACCCAGTCGTGGAATAGCTGGATCATACGATAGTTCTATTCTTAATTTTTTGAGAAATCTCCATACTATTTTCCATAGTGGCTGCCCCAGTTTGCACTCCCACCAGCAGTGTATGAGGGTTATCTTTTCTACACATCATCTCCAACACTTGTTATTTCTTGTCTTGTTAATTGCAGCCACTTTGACCAGTGTGAGGTGATATCTCATTGTAGTTTTGTTTTGCATTTCTCTAATGATTAGTGATGTTGAACATCTTTTCGTGTTCCTGTTGGCCACCTGTATATCTTCTTTGGAAAAATGTCTGTTCATATCCTCTGCCCATTTTTTGGTCAAGTTTTTTGTTTTTCAGTTGTTGAATTGTATGCATTCTTTATATATTTTGGAAATTATCTGATGCAAATATTTTCTCCCATTTGGTGGCTTGTCTTTTTGTTTTGCTGGTGGTTTCCTTTGCCATGCAGAAGCTTTTTAGTTTGACATAATACCATTTGTTTGTTTTTTTCTTTTGTTTCCCTTGCCCAAGGAGACATAGTATTCAAAAAGATACACTAAGATTGAAATCAAAGAGCCTACTGTCTATGTTTTCTTCTAGGAGTTTTATGGTTTCAGATCTTACATTCAAGTCTTGATAGATTGAAGTTCTTAACTGATCATTTCAGGTCATGTCTATTTGATGTGAGTTTGTCAGCTACAAAAGTGGATTTCTCAATTTTTCTTTGTAATTTTGGATTTTTTCCTTATTTATTTTGATCCAGTGATATAAGGATAGATAAGTTTTCCATAAGTAATTTTTTCTTGCAAATTATTTCCTTTATAACAAATCATATCCTCAAAATTATTATTGCTATAAATATTTTATAAATAGCAAGTATTATAATTAATAGCTACAAATATGTGCTTTTATTTTTTTATTTATTTTTTGTGAGGGAGATTGGCCCTGAGCTAACATCTATTGCCAATCTTCTTTTTGCTTGAGGAAGATTGTCCCTGAACTAACATCTGTGCCAATCTTCCTCTATTTTGTATGTGGGATGTCACCACAGCATGGCTTGATGAGTGGTATGTAGGTCCGTGCCTGGGATCCAAACTCAAGAACCCCGGACCACCAAAGCAGAGCACGTGAACTTAACTACTAAGCCACCAGGCTGGCCACTAAATATGTGCTATTTGCTATACTGTTTTCTTTTGGTAATTTACTGATATATTTGGACTTAATTCTGCCATCCTATTTGTCTTTTCTATTAAAATATTTATTTTATTATTTTTGTTTTCTTTGCTACACTCCTTTAGATTACTTTAATAATCTTTACTTCTCATCTATTCTTTTATTGTATTTTTATGTTTTAAGTGGGTATCCTTGACATTAACCTTCATACTTGACATAAAGCCTGTAATTAATCAGTATCTCAATTCTCTTTTCAAAACTTCAAGGTCCTTTAGAACATTTTAACCCTAACTATCTCCTTATTTCTTCCAGTTAATTGTTGTCCAATATTTTAGTTACTCTTTGTTTAAAAAGAAGAAAAACAACCATAATAACTACAATTAAGAAACTAAAGGTTATTATTATTTTTATTACTACAAGTACTGTTCTCTCTTTCAGTTTGTTCTATTAATTCAAGATTTTGGGGTGGTAGTCAGTGGTATACCAAGGATGATACATTGAGTCCAGTCAGTGAAGAATGTGTTGTCTGTAGATAATTTAAAACAATATAAAAACAACAATAAGGGGCCAGCTCCATGTAGTGGTTAAGTTCATCAGGCTCTGCTTCAGCAGCCCAGGATTGCAGGTTCGGATCCTGGGCGTGAGCCTACACCATTCATCAGCCATGTTGTGGTGGCAACTCACATACAAAACAGAGGAAGATTGGCACAGCTGTTAGCTCAGGGCTAATCTTCCTCAAACAAACAAACAAAAAAAACCAGGAAGATTGGCAACAGATGTTAGCTCAGGGCAAGTCTTTCTCAGGAAAAACAAAAATCCACAATGATAAATTGGTCTACTTTTTATCATCACCAGTTACCGCCATGAACTTGTATTTCTAATCAATTCTAATCAATACCGATGATAAAAATATTCCTCCATAAAAAAATCTTATGTAGGTATAAGTTCTAAACAACTGTTGCAGTTAATGTTGTTTTAATTATTATGCATACATATACACATATATATATACTTAAATTAGGGCAGTTTTATTACTTATCTTTTAATGAACATGATATTCCATATGGAGGTTAATTTGGAGAACTCCAAATTATGTGGTGGATCTCCACTTATGTGACCTCCGCTACATGTGTTTGTTTAGAAAGTGAGCTCATAGGTTTGGAAAAATTCTTTTGCTCTGTTTCAGTGTAATTGGTTCTCTGGCCCTGTGGTACTTTATATTCCTGAATGTAAACCATAGGTTCAAAACTAAATGACAGTACAGTGATTGTACATATGCAGAAACAGAACTTAAGTTAATTCAATTTTGTATTCTGTGTCAAATCATTCTGTAACTTATAGAGCTCCCTATGGGAAGTATTTCTTTGAGTGATGTTTCCCCTTTATTCAAAAAAGACATTAATGTACGTAAATACTATCAGTCCATTACTTTTCTTATTTTGTGCATTATTAAATTTATTTTATTTTTTTATGGGGTGGATTTCATATAGAAAGTTCAATGAAAATAATTTCCACTGTCTGTACTTCTTTTCTAGCCAATATCATTATCATGACATTTCATGACTATCATTGAGAAAAATTGTGTGGTATAGAGGAGAGGGCTGTAAAAAAAGAAAGATGCACTGTGTGTCAAATGTGCTAGATACCACACTGGTGCTTGTACTCCTATTAGTTGTGTATGCTGGCTCTCCTTCAAGGAGTACTGTTTCTTCTTCAGGTCTGTAGTTATGGTCTCTAAGCTTCCCTGAGGACAACGTGGTATCTTCTGTGGAAGCTTTTGGTGCCCTCTGTTAGAGATGAGTCCCTAAAGAATAACACTCGAGTTTGCTTAGATCTGGCACTACTCCTCATGTAAACATATTGTCAAGGAATATTGACACTGCATGAGTTTGGAAAACTTAGGCCTCCTACCAGTATATGGTGCAAGCTTAGGGCTTTCAAATCCTCATGGTGTTTTTTTTTTCTTTTAATACATATCCTCGCAATGACTTGAGCAGAAACAGTTTCCTTATCACATATCTGGACCAGTGGGTGGCATTTATAGTCTTCTATTCACAGAAGCTGCGTCGTTGTCATGTGTGCCCCTTCTGCAGGGGTCTTCCCCATGGCCCTAATTCATGACAGCCCACAGCTATGTCTCCTATACCTATAGAGGACTCTGAATCTCCAGACTCTAGTTTCCATGGTTTTAATCTGGAGCTTTCTCCCCCGCCAACCTCATTGCTCCCTCTTCTACATGTCTGTTCACAGATTTACCACTCTGATTGGCATTGACCAAGTTTTGTAATATTATGTCCAATGTTTCTTTGTGTGGCATAGGTGAGTTCATATCACATCCTCTTAGTATAACATGCTGTGGAATTCCCAGGAGAAAATTTATACAATAAAATATGCATATGGTCTGTGTATGTGTGTGTGTTGGCAAGGCAGGAAAGGATATAAAACACAGTCATACAAAATCCCTGGAAGATATAATTATGTGGGATGTTTATCTTTCTACTCTCTGTAATTTCTATGATACAAACGTATTACTTCTATGGGGAGAAAAAATAAATATGAAAATTATAGGAATATATTTCTGTCTTTTGTTTTAGGTCACTATTTCAAGCTAAAATTGCAACAATGCTTTTGAAAGAAGAAATTTAATTTATTCAGGTTTTTTCTTACCAGCACAAATTAGAAAAAGAAGGAATTATGGTTTGAGAATAGAGAACAGGTTAAATTATATACTTTGGTAGGAGTACTATAATTTTAAAATTCAGATTTGGGAAAGGTAAAAGGACTTTATTTCTATCTGTCATGTAGGAAGCAGCTAAAATCAGGAGTCAGGGGAATGAAGGAACAGGTCGGAAAGCCCCAGGAAGTTCTGATGTGTTCCCATGGCAGGAGTTTGGGTGTGGCCCGAGTTATATCTATTGAGGAGATGATTCTTTCATTTGGTTAGAATTAACTGAATCCCCACTCTGTGTCAGGCAATCTTCTATGTACCAGGAATTTAGCAGTAAAAACAAACAAACAGGCAAAGCAAGCCCTGTCTCATGGAATTTCTCTTCCAGTGGGATTAGAGAAATGCCCATGGGAGCGAGTGGAGGACTCCACACACAGGGCAATGGGATTTCAGGGCACTGAAAAGCAAGAGGCAGAGAGGATGCTCCAGCACTCTCGCCCGCTGGTGAAGCTGACTCTAAGTTTTGCTCTGAAACGCGGAAGGGTCTGGATCCCCATAAATACTGGGAATGGTGAGTATAAGCAACTATAAAGGCTCTGAGCGACAACAATTCGTGCTTCTCTGATTCCTTAAGACCCACCTTGAGTAGACAGAGTTGATGGTGTTAGGCACTGAGGGCCAGGGGAAAAAAGACATACCTACCTCTCTGTGTGGGCTCCTGCCTTGCATGGTGGCTTGCTTTCAAGATCCTTGGAAAATAAAGCCCAACATTATGAAACTTAGCCCAACATTAAAATGGCTGTGTGCACATTATATAGAAGAAAACATTAAACAAGCAACACTCTGCTGGATACAGAAACTCACCTGGTATCATCACAAATGCCACAGATCTCAGAGCATCCATTTTCTATCTAAACAGGAAGCTACAGTCACCTTCACTTATATGTGATGTTTCTTCTTCTACTCACCCAACCAATAAAAAATCTTTTCCATAATGCAGATTTAAAGGCTTAGTAGCTTCTTATGATTTTTCAAGGAAAGTTTAAATGATGCTTCAGTTTTTTACTTTGCAAATGGATATAATAATACTCACTTCATAGAAATATGATGAGGATTAAAATGAGAAAATGTAGGTTTATTATTAGTGTCATTATTTTCAATATCCTTAAGGATATTCCAATTTCTTAAAAATATACATGCCCTTAAAAATGTAAATAACTTGTTAATTCCTCACTATATCTCAATATAGTTTATATAATTTACATCAAAACGGCATTCATGGGGAAATATCCAGAAGACTTGAACTCATTTTATACCATACCACAAATGTGTCACCCATGTGCTCACATTTATATACCTTTTGTTTCACATCCCTATATTCAAAACCAAAACCAAAAAACAGAATTCCACCTTCTGTAGCCCATTATTTCAATGATATGTAAAGTGATTTAGTGATTTTTTGTTAACAGATCCAAATAGATCCCCATAACATGTGTTCATATTCATATTCCAGCCATTTCTTCAACTTTCAATAAATGCAAAAATTTCTGTGGTTTATAGTTCTCCAAATAGATTCAAAAATCATGCATGCAAAAATCGTTATTGAAATATATTTGAAAGTCCCTAATGCCATTAATATAATCTAACTTACCATGAATAAAACTAGGCTCCTTTAATAAAAATGGAAGTACTGTGGGCAATTAATCTAGCAATGATCCCAGCAAGAAAGATATTTAATTATGTTAACAAAGGATATTCATTTTCCCTTGTTCCCCCTTTTTTAAAACAGTTTCACTATTTTGTTCACAAAAGTCATTCGTTTCCTCTCGCCCTGCCTTGGGAATCATTATTATTAACTGCCATAGGTCAGCTTGGTGGGATCCACTCAGCTCTTCTTATGCTCTGATTTCTCTTTCATATCCTAGAGAACTGACTTTTATTGAATTTTAATTTTATCTAAAACTTTTAATGCTCTCCGTGGCTCAGAAATGAATTCGCTAAGTCAGAACAGCAGTTTCTGTGGCAGCTCTCTGCTTTTCGAAGCGATCGAAGAAAATAAACCACTGTCTGGGAGCAATGCGATGTTCATTCTGAGTCTTCGACTGTGTATTCTTAACCCGAAAATGGCAGATCCCTTTGTATCCATTCAGCGTCTTCCCTCAGGGCCATGAATGACCAGGATGGGCGGAGGAGGAATTGTGATGCAGATAAGTGAGGCTTTTTAACAGAGACAGATATTATTATGTTATATATACAAAGCCCTATGTGTTTATTTATTTATTTACATTTTGTAATCGTGGTCATTTTCAAACATCAGATAAATGTCTAAGAGCTGGAGGTTCCATCCAGAGCAAATGCAGCAAAATTTTTTTCTGAGGTTCTACTCCACCACTGCTGCAGAAGGACGAAAGGCTTCCGAGGCGAACGGTACAACAGAGGGCTTTCTGAGGGATGTGTGCAGGCTCATCCTCAGCTTAGTTTTGCCTAAATACCAGAGCATGCTTGTATAAATGGGATTGACGAGCAACTGAATTACGCAGGTGCCAGCGGGAACATTCACAGCCCCTCACAAGCACATGCGCAGACTGGATGGATCTTCAGGGGGAGAACAGTACAAGGTTAGGTTGAACTCTGCATTTTCAGGTTAGGTAGAAATTTCCACTGTGAGCACAAAGACCAGGAAAGCGAAGAGCTGGGAAGTGATAAAAGTAACTAAGAAAACCATTTCCGGGCCTGATATTTGAATTGCTGTCATTGATGAAGTCAAGGGGGAGAAAAGACTATAGGTGTATCTCCTTTCTAACCAGAGTGGAAGGGGGGAGGGAGGAGGGCGAAAGGGATAATTCGGTACATGTGTGTGGTGATGGGTTGTAATTAGTATTTGGGTGGTGACCATGATGTAATCTATGCAGAAATAGAAGTATAATGATGTACACCTGAAATTTATGCAATGTTATAAACCAATGTTAGTGTTAAACAAAAAATTTAAAAAAAAAAAGCATTGAGTGTTGAAACTCCCAAGAAGAAAGGATGTTTATTTCAATATTTCCACCCACATATTTTGCCACAGAGATTGTTTTGACAAAAATCATGTACCATGGTCAAGTCTTGAGGAAATGTTCCTTAATAAATCCCCTCTCTCAGAGAGTAATTGTGTGCATTATCTTATGGAAGACTGAAAGAAGCCCTACAGCACACATCCTTAACTGTGGAAGCAGCATTTCCTGATCTTAGTTATCCAGAGAACACTATTTCCCAGGAATACCTATGACATTCTATGAAATTTATCCTTCTGGCGTTTAGGTTCCAGCAATGAAATTAAGGAACTGGACTAGATGACATGTAAGGACACACCCAGCTCTAAATTTCAGAGCCTCTGCTCTCTAGAAATGTGTATTCCTCCACCCCTTTCCACTGCTAACCAGGTCCAGTACTTACCACATTCAAGGGCAGAAGGTCCTCTACTTAAGACCTCAATCTCTTCTCTGTGTCTGTCCATTCCTCTTTTCTAGCTCTTCCTTGAACTTTGAGAGCCACTCCTGAGGCAGCACCCTTGTCAGAAATAACCCTTTAATTGGTTAGAAGACAGCGATGTCACCTGTCAGAGTTCTCTAAACATTATTTCTTTGATTCTTCCCTCAAAGAATCTATTCTTCCACCTTGGTATCCTAATTTTCTTATCATAGATATAGAGCCTATGGATTTGAATATGATAATAAAAAGGACAGAGAGTTCAAGATGTAATCAATGTATGACTGAGAAAGTCAAGGAAATAATCTGACCCCTGAATAATCTTCTCAAATCATAACTGTTTCAGACTACAGGCTCTTCCTCACTTTGCCTTCCCTAACCTCACCCCTCGTGGTCGTCCAGCTTTACCGAGCTTCCATTCACCCCTTCCCAGCATTGCCAAGCACTAAGAAAAAATTCAGCCACCAGCAACACTGTAGCTCATAAAGCTCAGGTTATAGATATGGAGGACAATGCGAGGTGGGCCCTGATGTATAGCAAAACCTGGACCCACATTACTACTCACTAAATATTCCCAAGATTTCTAAGCTTCTTGAGGTTAATTAGTTTCATGTGACTAACTCTGGCCCATCCATGTCCTCAAAACTGATGTGTGTCATTTGGGAGCTATAACAGCAAAACATCATGCATAAATTTCCAGTATCTCTCCTCCTTTGCTGCAGTGATATAAGGTACAGCTATAAGATGATAGAGCCTCCTTCCTTAGGCCTTAGTCCCTGAAGGATCACATGGAGCAGAGCCCCCTATTCACCTATGTGGGACAGGTAGGATGAGTGAGAAATATTTACTGAGTTAAGCCATCTTGGCTGGAGTTGTTTATTATCACAGCCTAGCTTGATGATACATCCCTCAGTACCTGTTGGTTAAGAATTACTGCCAGCCCCATAGTGAGAAGGGACAGGAGAGTGATCTCTAGACACATTAAATGTTATGGAGAAAGGGGCTGATTTTTAGGTACGGAGAGAAAGCAGTTTCCAGTGCCCATTTCTACATACGCTCTCAGGTATTCTCAACTGACCCATTACGTATTCATAAAGTCCTAGTTAAGGAATCCTCAAGATTGAGGATTCCTCACATTGAGGTCCACTCGACCATCAAAGTCAACATTTAGTGCCCAGAGTGGCTCAAAGGAGGGAAGCAACACTCCATTTCTCTTAAGTAATTGTCATAGCTAGCCTTATTTCAGTCATACTATCTTTATATAGAATGACACAATTAAATAGAAATGGAATCTGAAACATACATGTTCTGATTTCTCAATAGGAAAATTTGCTAAAGCAATTTCTAATCCCTTGATGATTTTACTTACTATAGCCATGTTATAATATACTCTTGCCCAAGAAAAGAAAAAAAGGCCAAAAATATATTTTTATCTAAGTTGCAGCTAATAAGGATATAAAATATAAATTATGACTTTTATTTCATCTTCCACTATTAAGTTCTTTAAGTAAATTTGTTTTATATAGAAAATTTAAAAATAATACAAAACATATTAGCATAGGTTAGCCATGCTATTACCATGGTTCAGCTTTTAAGGGAAAAACAATGCCTTGCTCCCTATTTTGACAAGAGCCAGTAAAGTGTAGGTGAATGTAAGGGAGGAGAAAAGACATATAAATAACAATCTTTCAAACTTCTGTTCACGAATATTGTTTTTTGTCATCGCAATTGCACAATGAAATATGAAAGTTCAATTTCCTCTTCATTTCCTTTTAATAAAACTTCTATTCATTTCATTTCTGAGAGAAGATTGAATCTAAATTACTTTGACTTCTCTGGCCTAACTTTGGTGAATGCTACCAGACATGAAAACGGAAGCCTTTTTGAGCATCACCCATGGAAATGAAGAGGTACAGCCTCCATCTCCATGTTCTGCTCCAAATCTTCCTCCCCAGCCACGTGGATCTTCTGCATGAGCAGTGAGTGCTGGCCCCACATTAGATTGTAATCCTTGCTCCACCTCTTAACCAGCCATTTGCAGAAAGAAAACGTCTACAAAGTGCCCCTTGTTGGTTTTTTTCTCATCCATTCCACAGCAGACATATTTCCTAATGATAGGAGAAAACGGGGTCCTCTTTGGTGAGATGGCATTTGAATTCTCATATGACGTCAAAAATATTTTTGATGAACATCCATATTATGGGTTGAATTTGTCTCTCAAAACTCATATGTTGACATCCTTACCTCCACTACCTCAGTATGTGGCCTTATTTGGAAATAGAATCATTGCAGATGTCATTAGTTAAGTGAAATGAGTTCATATTGGAGTAGGAAGGGCCCCCAATCCAATATGATTGGTGTCCTTATAGAGAGGAGAAATTTGGACACAGAGACACATACACTGTAGGAAAACGTCATATGAAAATTGGAGTCATGCTGCCACAAGTTAAGGAACTACCAAAAACTAGGAGACAATCCTTGAACACATCCTTTCTTAGCACCTGCAGAGGGAGCATGGTCCTGCCAACACCTTGATCTCAGACTTCGAGCCTCTAGAACAGTAAGACAATAAAGGTCTGTTGTTTAAGCCACTCAGTTTGTGGTACTCTGTTACAGCAGCCCTAGCAAACTAAGACAAACCAGGGTACCACAAACAACTCATCAACTTTCAATGGTACCATGTTGCCCAAGACAAAAAAAAAAAAAATTCTCTGGCATGGCTTTGAAAGAACTTTTGTTACCTGGCCTGGGTGGATTTTTTCAGCCTAACATTGCTTCCACAGGGTTTGACCTTTAAAATATCAATCTTTATTCTCCTGAAACTTCCTCCTTCTTCCACTTCAGACCTTTGAATGTGGAATTTCCTCTAAAAATGGTGGACAATATCTGATCTAACCTTCATACCATTCTTATTATATTCCAGCAATGGTGTATTCAAGGGAGTGAACTAAGGATGGGCTCTGTCCTCTAAATTAATTAAGGACGATAATAAAAACATGAAGGGTACGTTCAGTGAAAAAATATTGTAATAAATGGATTGGAGGTCTCTATAAAACCAAAGAACTTTTGAATTAGGCGTAATAGAATAGTGAGGTAGAAAGATGGAAAGTGGTTAGAGCGAGTGCTGTATTTGAAATCAAGATTTTGCAATTGATGCAGTTATTAGTAATGTCTCAGATGTGACCATGAGAATGTGTCCCAGAGGTGGGAAAGAGTAGGCTAATGTAAGAATGAGTTCAGGGACTCATGAGACCAGGGTGTTGAATAAATGGTTTATGTGGATGGTGAATTTTCTAAGAATAATAATGAACAATGGTGAATAGTATATAGGGATCTAATGGTTAAAATCTTTAACGAATGAAGGGAAGTGACCAGAAAGCTAGTGAAAGAGTAGTGAGTAGAATGATCTGATCTTATGTGTTTCAAAGGACCTCAGGTAACAGGGGAGGAGGGAAAGTAAGTGATCTGGATCAGCAACGAAAAACAAGAAGTCCCACAAAATTTAAAAACCCTACAGGAATCATGGAGGGGAAGAAGAAACCAAACAGTCTCAAACTCTCTAAATAGCACGTAAAAACAGGCAGAACAACTAGATTACGAAACTGAAATTAATAGATAACATTTACAGCAAAACTGGGTGACAAAGTAACACCACAAATGCTAAAATTCAAGCGAGTGAGGAAAACCACCAACAGCCACAAGACCTGGAGGACTTGAAAGGAAAGGTCACAAGAAAAGAGAAACCTAGAAAACAACGATGACCAAAAATAGCCGATAGGTATTCACTAGAGAGCAGCACCTGAGACTTGGAGGCACTTTGACTTTTCTGATAGTAGGGCTCCCACCTGGGAAAGTTCAAAAGGGTGGGAGCAGTCTATGCCCTGTGAACTTTCGAACCTGACATCCCAGGACCCCTTCTTGGAGAGAACCACACACTCATTTTTTATTCACTCGGCTCTATTCTGTCCACACCCCAACCTCTCACACACTGTCGGCTCTTTGACCTTGTAAGAGACCACCCAGAACCTTGGAACCCAATCCTCCTGCTCCATGCTTTTTTTTTGCCTCCCAGATCTATTTTAACTTTGACATTTTCTGTGATTAGACTGATTTGGAAGAGAAAGTTTGGGGCACTGGGGAATGGAATTCAAGCAATGCTTCCCAGTTTAATTACATTTTGCTTGCTAAAAGGAAAGCAGACCAATGCCAATGAACACTAAGGAAAGAACAAATCATCATCAAAGGGTGCATATCAGATGGAAATCTATTCAGAGCTTATTGCTGGTGTCACCATTTTCAATAAGATTTATACTTACCGGCAGGATGGGAGCTGATCCACAGTAGGAATGACCAGGGTAAAAACAGTCCCCTAAAATCACATATTCTCCCTTCTGAGAAGGCTTTCAGCACAAAAGATCTTTCCCTGGATGACAGGGCTCTTTGAAAGCCAACCTTGGTGGATGCCCAGACGAACATACATACATCTGTCTATCTATCTTTCTGTTTATCAATTGGCAGCCTGATATGGTGGGAATACAAATTAAAAACTAACTCTGCCACTTCCTGGCTTTGGGCAAGTTACTTATTGTCATGAGCCTCACTTTCCTTAACTTAAAATACCACCAATAAGACCTATGGATTGCTATGAGGAACAAATTAGAGAATACAGATAAAGTGTTTTCCCATGGTTTAGCAATCCACATATATTAGCTATTGGTAATATCATTACATAAACTGTTGTATTATATGCATTTGTTACAATGACTGTATTTTTCAAACAATATTTTATCCTTATGTTCTGACTTACATGAGGATCCTCTTGGAGAAGATGGAGAGAAAACATTAAGATCAAAAATAGTTCAGAAAACATCAGAGCAGAGAACACTGTAGCTTTACTCCTTGACCCACCACCACGGGCTTCAGGACTTTATGCCTGAGCAAATGTCTCATGCCTGCTGTAACTAGTACTAAAAGGGGTCCTGGGGGCTTGAAAGGAGGCTTGTTCCCTGAATCCACATTTCCTGTGTGGCTGGCTTCCATGAGTTCAGGCCTCTGGCCAAAGGAGGCAGATCTGAAGGGGCACATGCTTTTCTCAGGATGGAGTGAACAGAAGAAAAGGAGAGAGGAAGGGAATGTCAGAGGACTTCCTAATGAGATCTCTCCTTGTTGTGAGCCCTCTGGGCTGAGGAATTAGTGTGCAGTTCATTTGCTAATGAGCATGGCCACAGCCATAGAATAACCTTTAAATGCTCTACAAATGTGAAGTAATTCTACTGAGCCCCTTCCCTGACTGGGTGTGCTGAGAAACAAGATGATCATTTTAGAATGCGAGTTCTAGAAAAGGCAATGGTACTAAGCACAAATTCTAGCGGAGAACTCTAGGATACGTATGTTTAACAAACACCATGGGACTGCACCCCTTGTATGAGCCAGTGGATTTTAGGGAGAAATCTTCTTCCAGAATCCTTCATGGGCAGCTGTCTAACTCAAGTCTAACTGCCTCTTCCTTTGCCCCACCCCCAGCAGTCTAATACTGAGGAGAAGTGTCCTCCTTAATTCATAGGAGCTCAGTAAACACCTCATGGTGCTGAAGACTCATATTGCACCCTCCTGCCACCCTTCTTTTTTCACATTTCTTCCTGCTTTTGAATTTCGTACAACCTACAGACACAAACATGTAGTAGGGGTGTGATTTTTCTTATTTTTAGGTAATGTGTGATAGGAAGAGGTAAAAAATACTGAGTAGATCTCTAAATGCCTGTCCTAATAGTGACTAATTTCTTATTAGAATTGGATGTCTAGGCATCTTATTTCTAATTAATTTTTATTATGCACACACACACGCAAACATAGACTTCGGCCTTTTCTCCTCAACCTCTTTGGGAAAAAGGAAGGCATTTTTCATGGTTCTCCAAGTGCTTACAAGTTTATCAGCAAACCATGCACATTCAATCACGCTCCCCTAATGAACCGCTACTGTCAATTTCGTTCTCATAAACACGCAAGTGAGGCAGCATAGAGAGTGGGGATTCCTGAGCCTGGGTCTCTGATACCCCAGGGTGTCTCCAATTATTTCCAGGTAGGGGTTGAGCGTGTCATGAAATTCTCTGACAAAACTAATTTTGATCCACTTCAGTTTGCAAAATTGCAGGCCACGCAGCACTTTGATTAAGAAGGACATTTCAGAAAATCAAGTGAGTCACAGTGGTATATTGCAAATGGAAAAACAAACAAACAAAAATCTTTGGTATAGAAATTCATAACCAATTTTATTTTTCCTACTTTCTCCCACATAGCAGGTGGCTGTACCTATTGTGATCCCAATATTTGGGTGGGTGCTAAAGAAAAGAATATAAGGGAACCTAATATTTATTGAGATTTGCAATGTACAGATTGTTCTAAGAGAAGCTCTTGCATATTACATTTCAGATCATGCCTACAACATCCTTATGAGGTGGAACCAATGTGGACTATTTTACAAGAAAGGAAACTGAGAGCTTAGAGACACTAAATAATTAGTCTAAGGTCCAAAGCTGATAAAGCATGGAGCTGGAATCTGAGCTTAGATCTGTCTAATTCCAAAGCCTATATTTTTCTCATTAATGTATTTTCATGAACAGAATATGAGAAACACACAATGAGGGTATAGTCTGGCTAGGAAGAAAAACCACTTGAGAACTCGAGGACAATTAAAGAGACACAAGACAATAGAACTTTATGATAAAGAAGTAAAATGAGATAAGGTATCCATGTGCACTAGAGGAAATAAAGAAAGGGTTCATGAACTAGCATGCTTAAGACTCTGAAGAATGAGTGAAATTGGAAGACACTAGAAGAGCAGAAATAGCATTTTAGGTAAAGGAAAAGTAGGAGGGGCGTTTAGTTGGATGTGAGAAAGGCCACTTTTGTTGCAAGGAGATTTGATTGCCCAGAGTGGCCAATTTGGGCAGAGCAGTAGTAGGGGATCCACTTCGTTGAGTAGTGTATGGCCAGACTCAAGGAGAATTGGTAAGCCTTGGCTGACGGCTGCTCTTTGTCTTATCCAGTTTTTTTTAAAAAGAGATGTATTAGCTACCTACTTTGAGTTAAGCACAAGAGGAGGCCAGTCAAGAGCTCTGCACTAGTTGGAAGTTCATTGTCTAGGGACTAGTTCTAGCTTCATCACATACCTGTGATTGAACAAGTTACAGAGCCTCACTTAAACAAAAGTGTCTTCATACCTTGAAATGAAACCATAACATGATATTTGTATGATTGCTAAAATTATAATTTATAGCCCTGATTGACAGATTTCCAGACCTTTGAATTCAACTGTCTTTTTGGCAGCTCCACTTGGATAGCTAATAAACAATTCAAGCTTAATATGCCTAAATAGAACTCTTGATTTCACCCCCTTTATTTTTCACAAAATAAAGCAACACAAAATATATAACAAAACTTGATCTTTGATTGTTTTCTTTTTTTGGCTTGCCTGCTACCTTGGTCACATAATTTTGGTTTCTTCTTCCAATCTTGACTACTTCTGACCAATCAATTCTCGAAAACACAGCCGAAGTGCCCTTTTAAAAAACATAAGTCACCGACTTTAAAAGTCTTCAATGTCCTTCCATCACTCTTAGAGTGGAATCCAAATCTCATCTCCTTGGCCTCAAGCCCTTAAATGGTTTTTCTCTGCCTTTCTTTAATATCATTTATTCAAGCCTTTTCTTTTCCTTCTCCATGCTCCAGCCACATGGCCTTCTTTCTGTTTCTCACCTTTGTCAAAGCCATTCTTACCACCTCAGGGCCTCTGCACCAGCTGTTCACGCTGCCTAGAATGTTCTTTTCACTAATCTTTGCATGTTTGCCACTTTCTTGCCATTCATGTATTAACTCAAATGTCACCTCTTCAGAGAAGCCTTCCCGGCACCCATTCTAAAGGCGACACCCAATTACTGTCTGTCAAATCATCCCCTTCAGCTTGCTGCATTGTATTTATCACTATCTCCTATTTTTCTTAGATGTTTCTCAGATTATTTTTATGTTTCTTTTCTCTCTGACCCCACTAGCATGAAGCTGCCTGAGACCCAAGAGACTTTTCCTCCTTATTCACCATTTTATCCCTGCACGTGGCAGTGTATGTGGCACTCAGGATTGCTCAATAGATATCTGCTGTGTAAAATAGTCAATCAGTGTTTGAATAGATATTTGACATGAAGAAGGTATACTTTAGTGGGAAAGTGGAAATGATATGCAGGCTTATTTGTGTAGGGGATGACTTGAATCTGGATATAATTTGGATGGCTATCCAGGAAGAGGGAATGAAGGAGTCAGTACACTGGGGACAGCTAGACTGGAGCAGAAGAGACAGAAGAGAAATATCATAGGGAAATCTGAAAATATTTTGTGACTGCTGTGAAAGGTTTGAAATGTATAAAGCTTTCTGCTCCCTAGGCTAAGTGCTCATGTGAATTATGGAAACAATAAGGTAGAGAGGATCCTTTGGCAGGCGTATGAAAAGTGATGCCCCTTAGAAATGACATGGTACATTCAAGGAAAGATGTTCAGTGGGCAATTTACTGACCTAACATGTTTGGAAGAACATAAAATGTCAGGTACTGAGTTTGGCAAATGTGGTAGATAGGATTATTGCTGAAAAATATTCACCCCCTTTCCATGAGTCTATGTAGAGAATGGACTTCTCTACTCCTTAATTTTGAACCCAGTCATGTGACTCTTTTAGATAATATGAGACAAGATGCAAGTAGTTTTGGAATGTGCTTGGAGGATAGAGTGTTGCCTCCCATGTTCTGCTGTGAGAAGCTTAGCTGCTGTTCCAAGGAGGATGACAGACATGTGAGAAAAACTGGATCCAACCTGTAGCCTAAGGCCAAGACTAGATGAGTCCAGTCTAGGCCAGCTGAACCCCAACCAATGTGAAGTCATGTGAGCAAAAATAAGTAATTACTGTTTTCAGACACTGAGTTTTAGAGTGGTTTGTTAAGCAGCATCGTGGCAATTTCTGACAGATACAGAATTATCAGAAAAAATAAGGAGTTGAAACCATTACAAGAATTGAACTTGCTGAATGAGTGAGCACAGAAAATTGCAAACAGATAAGTAATAATAGTGTATTGAATAATTTCTTCATTTAAAATATTTATTGTGTCTTCATTCATCCCAACAGAACTCCTTCTCTCTCTAATAAGAATATTTCAATTCATTTACTGATTCACTTATTTATCCATTCAATTATTCAAAAATACATATTGAGTGATCCAGGCATTTATGTGCCAGGATTATGGCAGAAAACAAGCTATAATGTATATTGCAACCTTGATATCCAGAATGTCTAATGAACTTTTTTGCAAACTCTTCCAAAATGTATAACTATATCCTCACATGGTGTACCATACTCCAGATCTATATTTCAAAATGTCAGCATGACCTCTTGGCTGTCCCAAAGGTCCCAAACTCAACATATCCAAATACAAGTTTATTAACCTTCTCACTTTTCAACCAACAAACTACTCCTCTCCATGTCTTTCCCATCCATAAATCTGTCCTCAATTCATTCAAGTCAGGAAATCTGGAATGTTAATTTCTTCTCTCTTCTTCCCATTCCCAATCAACCTTCTCCCACCATCAAGTCTATCTCCAAAATGTCTCTCTGGGCACTCCTCTCTTCTCTATCACATGTAGTCACTACTCTTAGGAAAGTTTCTCATTCCATTAGAACAGTCATTTTTGTGAGAAATAAATGACGGAAAAATATGTAAGGAGCTTATATAGTTTCCAATACATCATTAGTTTTTCTCTGGCTAGAAAATTCATATTCATCTGCTAAAGGCCAGCAGAAATGCCATCTCTGTTGAGAATGAGAATAGCAAGGCATTTGAGATAATAAGTACTCAGGACTAAGAAAAAGAAATACTTCTCCCAGCAGTTTATCCTATGAGCCAAAAAAAGGAGAAAAGGAGAAGACTCAGACAGAATACTTACATGTAGAACTAGTTCTCATTTCAAAACTTTAATGAATAACCCAGAAATTGGAGCATTAAATTTATTTTTTCTTAATACCCACCAAATATTTGAAAAAGAATCTCTTGACAGCCTAGTTTATTTGAAAAAGAAAATACCAGACCTTCAGAATCTCAATTTCCCTTATTAAAATAAATGAATTTTGGCTTTATTTGTGCTTAATCTTGGCTGGAAATTTACATTACCCAATCAGGAATTAACAAGCCCCGCAGGGAAAATCAAGTGTCGCATAAAAATTCCACAGGAAATCCACCAATAAATCAGGGCAGGCGAGGCTGTACATGTGGAGATTTCTAGCCCCTCTAAAGTCTATTAAAAACCTTTAAATCCTGCTTTAGACAAAACATAAAGGAGAGTTGGGAGCTCTGTCATTCCTGAGAGGCCCTTCAATTTCTACATACTAATATTTAATCATTGAAAATGTCTATATATCCAAAATTAAGACATTTAGGCTTGGTATATATAACACATTAATTTTATATAAACTCTTATTCTGACATGAAGTGGTTTACGTAAGAGGGAAATAAAATCTTCTGGAGCTGAGCACAGAACATTCCTCTTCTGTTCATCCTTTATCAAAGAGAGTTGTGTTGATGGTTTAAAATGGCATTTGGAAAGCAGCTCTTGATGGCATCTTTCCCACTTCTGTGCCAAAACACCTATGAAGAAACCAACAGAGGTGAGAAATCACATCTCTGAAACCAGACATGACTGTCAATTTTACTACCAGAATTTGAGAGGAATTTCTATTCACCTCAAGAGTGAAGTCAAGAAACGGAAAAACACTAGAACTAGACTATGCTTATTTCCCCAAAAAGTAAGTAAGGTGATCCTTAATTGCTTCTCCCACTCTTTGGTCCTGATTTCACAAGTTCATATTCTGTAATATGTTGAATATTGAACAATCTATTACCCACCTTACTCCCACCATTGAATCCTAATTTGTCATCATTTGATTGCGTGCGTGTGTGTGTGTGTGTGTGTGTGTGTGTGGCTTCCCAAATGCTGCTACTTTCAGTCTCCCTCCTCCATAGAAATTATCCTATTTAACATAAAGGAGAGTGTGAAACTCCAAGAAGACAACTGGACAGGAAGTAAAAGGAAATGGCAGGCAATTGTCCTCCTGGAGAGAGAAAGAGGTTGTAATAAAAACAGACTGTGCCAGAGTCTCGGCAAGAAAGAGCTCTTACAGCAGATCATCCAGCTATACATTTTCATCCTCTCCAACCATACGAGCATTAGAGAACCAGGTGCTGGAGACGGGAAACCATCACTTCTTGTACAGCAAGGCGGAACCCCGCCACAGGAAGAGTCTCATGGGCTTTGAAAGGGAGGCTGACCAGCTCTCAAGTGAATAGTGAGGCCACAATAAATCCACATACTCTGTTTATTGTCAATGCCAAAAACAAAAGCAAAACAAACAAACAAAAAACACTCTGGGGCATCTGCACAGATATGCAAGAATGAAGGAAGTAGAATATTATCCTGAAGAGCCAATGAGAGGAAGAATAAGGCTTCCTTTCGTAAAATAACTTACTGAAGCAAATAGATTCTCTCTATTACGTGTACATTTACATTGAGACCAGCAATGGACGGGAACAGACTTAGCTTCACTCACGTGGTTTTAAAATACGATACTTCTTATCCCCTTGACCATTTTTACCAATGACTTACAGCATATTAAATTATTCTATGTTTTGTGGCAAGGAATGGAAAATGAGGCTATCTTAATTCTCCGTACTAAGAGAAGTTATCTGTACTGAGAATTCGAAGGTCGGAACAAATGTGACCTCTCTTCCGTCCCGAAAATTCTAAAGTTACTGCACAGTTGTGTGATTCCCATGCTTCTACTTTCTTTCCATTGAAAATGATACTTTAATTTTCATTTTCCAAATTCTCAAATTAGAAACTAGGCTACACAAGCTTGACTTGGCTGTTACATAAGTTAAGTCCCTCATTTTAGGCTGGTCCATTAACTTCTGTCAGTCTCCATTTCCACACTTGAAGGAAGTGATGGGATTTCATCTATGATTTTAAACTGCAGTTTTTGGCGTTGTAGGGCTTCTAGGGTTGGATCTGGGAGAGAGGTAATTGGGCAGGTCTCCAGTCCTCTCCCTTCCTTCAGCCAGGGCAGTTTAGCATTCATCTGTTTTACATGGTGGTCTTCTACATGAGAATGGGTCCTGTATTAGTCAGAGTTCTCCAGAGAAATAGAAATAATAAGATATATATACAATCATGTGTTGCTTCACGATGGGGATACATTTTAAGAAATACGTCCTTAGGTGATTTTGTCTTTGTGTCAACACCATAGAGCGTACTTACACAAACCTGGGTGGTATAGCCTACTAGGTACAGCACCTAAGTTACATGATACTAATCTTATGGGACCACTGTTGTATATGTGGTCCATCATTGATTGAAATGTTGTTGTGTGGCACATGACTGTGTGTATATATACATATATATAAACATATATACATGTTTATATATAGTAAAGGATACTGATAATGTATGAAGGATACTGATACTGAGATAAAGATAAATACTATATGTATAAGCATGTATATATGAAGAGATTTATTATAAGGAATTGGCTCAGGTAATCATGGAAGCCAAGAAGTCCCACGATCTCCTATCTACAAACTGGAGACCCAGGAAAGCTAGTGGTGTAACTCAGTCCAAGTCTGAAGGCCTGAGAATCAGGAGCAGCGAGGGCAGGAGAGATGGGTGTCCCAGCTCAGCAATCAGGCAAGAAGGGGTGAATTCTTCCTTCTTCCAACTTTGATTCTATTCAGGTCCTCAAGGGATTGGAGGATGCCCACCCACATTGGGGATGGAAAACTGCTTTACTAAGTCCATCAATTCAAATGCTAATTCATCCAGAACAAAACACCATGCCATTGAATATTTTCAATTATAAAGTATATTAATTCTGTGTCAACTCTTATAGTTTGTTCCCTTTCAGTATATTCTCTATATACACAATAAAAGATGGGAATAGTTTTCTCTAGCATATCTAATCTAGCAGTGTCAAAGACATAATCTAGACCAAATTCCTAATGCTAGAGACTTGGTAATGATAAAATAAATTCTTGTACCTTTTTCCTAATTTCAAAATTTCAAATATAGTAAAATGAGTGTGCTGAAAATGAAGGATAATGATAACGAGATTGTTTTTATTGTTTATGTTTCTGGCGTTAGTTATGCAGGAAACTTTCCTTGCCTTAGACTTAACAGAATAAAATGTGGAAAATCCACTTCTATTTCTCTGACTTACAAAAATATTGAAGTAGGACAATAGGAAAAGTCAACTGTTGAACAATTTTGTCATTGAGTGTTTTATTTGAACCAATGGAATTCAAGGACTTTAGCCTTTTCTATTTTTATCATTAATTTTGCTTTAATGTCTGGATATAGCTGATTAGGAAATGTAGAGTGTAGTTCAAAAGAAATACAGCAGCAGCAAGGGTCTATTGAAAGATCTGCTTGAGATGTGTTAGCTAAAGCTCTATCTCCACCACTCATAAATTTTTGGAGGGAAATTGATTTTTGTTTTCTCTTCACTGCAGTGGTAAATAATTTTATAGCTTGGAAACAATTCCTATGCAAACTCTTCAGCATATATTTAAAAAGAATTCGTCTCTTGCAGAAGTATGATATCCCTCACACAACTGTAATATTATGTCTTCAATTAAAATAAAAGCCCCTCTAAACCATTTTGGATGCTACATACAGCATAATGTAATTTTATTCTGAAAGATGCAGTATAACAAAAAATAGAAAGCAAAATAAGAGAATAGAGAATACTGCGTGAGCAAATTGCATACATCCATCCATCTATCCAACATATATTGTTCTCACTTCTACTCTGTGTCTAGCACTGTGCTGACTGCTGAAGACACAAACATTAAATCTACATGGTTCCTCAAGGAACTCATAAGATCATAAGGGAATGGACACAAATATCAACACCCACATTATAATGAATGATAAATAAATGATGTGTAGAAATATACATATGTTGAAGCGTGGATGACTAGAGAAGTCCGAGCTGGCAAGCAGACTGTGTGAAGTTGCTAGAATGAGAATATTGAATTCAACTAGTATTGAATAGAAGAAAGTGGACTTTGGCAGAAGACAGATCTATATTATAAAATCCCATTTTGGCCACTTGCCAGTTGTGTGATTTTTTTTTGGACAGATTCTTAACATCTCACAACTTTAGACATCTCTGGTGTGAAAATAGAGAGAAAGTTCCACTCAGAAATTTTGTGAGGCTAAAAAGATACAGGAATAATTATGAATATTGTCAGACACACAAGAAATGTCTGACAGACATTATTTATTCTCCCTTCCTCTTCTTTGTAAATTTACCAGTTGAAGAGGAGGCATCTCTGCATATAAATGCATCAAGGTGTGAATGCAAGGATGTAGCAGGATCAAGGATCTGCTGGATGTTCCCTGTAGTGAATGAGCATGCTTTCTAGGAGCCAATAGCCAACGTAGGGAGGTGGGGTCAGATCAGAGAAGGGAGTTAGGGCTGAATTTTGATGGACCTTGTGTGCTATGCTAAGTTTTTATATTATGTTCATTAATCTACTTTAAATATAGTAATAAGATGACATAAATATCACGAAAAGAATTCAAAATTACTTTTGTGTGACAAATATTTTCTGAGTAACGATATTAAAAATCAGTATGGTTTCTTGTATCAGAACATATATCAAAATTAATTCTGACTAGATTGAATTATTAAATGTAAAATTAAAAATATATTTTAAAAATAAGAAGCAAATATAGGTAACTATCTAATATCTTGGAGGGGCAGGACTTTTCTACCCACTAAGCAATAAAACAACATAGGAAAGAATTGAGAGATTTGACTAAAGAAAATTGAAAATTTTTCTAATGTTGAAAACATAAAAATTAATTCAAAGGCAAACTGAGTTGAAAAATTACAGATCTACATTTATTAATACATCACTAGAAAGGTTTTCTTAACCTTTCTAGACTATGCACATATTCAGCCAACATCATGTCCTTCTTCAAATTCATATTAAATGTAAAAAGGAAGATCTTTAATGTCATCCCACTAATCTAAGATTATGAGGAGGAATCAGAGCAAATGCTAGTTCTTTAGACTGAGTGATGCAAATGTTTCCATGAAAAAAGCAGAGAAATAAGTAATGAATGAATTTCTCTGATAGTGTTTGGTAGGGTAGAGTGAGATGTTACATATTTATCAAAATATATTGCCACAATTTCAGGGTTCTAATTAAAAGCTAGTTTTCTACTTACTTTCTTCCTTGGTTAATTTTGAAGCTCATCATTGGCACTTATCCTAAAAATGAAAAGAGATATAAAAATGAAAAAGGGATGAATGATCTAGAATCAACTACCATTTATTGAGCACCAACTTTGTACCTAAAACTGTGCTGACTGTTTTGAGTTGTATTTCATTGTTTAATCCTCACAGAAGCCTACAACACAGGTATTTTTATTTTGTTTGTTTATTTTTTTGTTTTGTTTTCTTTTCTTTTTTGGTGAGAAAGATTGGCCCTGAGCTAACATCCATTGCCAATATACCTCTTTTTGCTTGAGGAAGATTAGCCCTGAGCTAACATCTATGCCAGTCTTCCTCTATTTTGTATGTGGGTCACCACCACAGCATGGCTGCCGAGTGGTGTAGGTCCATGCCCAAGATCCGAATCCGTGAACCCAGGCCACCAAAGCAGAGCACGCCAATTTAACCACCAGGCCATGGGGCTGGCCCAACACAAGTATTTTTATTTGAATGAAAATGAAGGAACTGAAGGTTAGAAAGAGAGTTAAATAAGTTGCCCTATGTAATGTAGCTAAGAGTTCTTATCCAAATTCTAACGTCCACTTAGATCCCATACGATTTCTTTGGGAAGATTTAATTTATGTCAAAGACTATAAAACAGCATAGGAGATGGGATAAAACCAAAGAACCCTTCTTTTCAAGCAGAACAATGATCCTGAATGAGCTGACTCATTATCAGGCAGGCCCTTACTTTCTGTCTCAAAACAGCTAACTCCACCTCTATGAAAATCTGTATCTTACTTGTGTGATTTAACCAAATTAGTGATACCAGGGGTGGAGAGTCTCAATATTTGTTGCAAATGAGAATACTTTAGAGGGCCTTAATAAAATACCGGAGTCTAGGCCTTTCTCAGAGATTCAGACTAAAATACTTTTGGATGGGCCTTAGGCATTGGCATATTATTTTTCAAGTCTCTCCGGGTGTTTGTAATGTGCAACCAAGGTTGAGAACCACTGCTCTAGATCCTTGGATATTTCAACAGCAATAATTTTTGTGAGCTATTTTCCATATTTTTTTTAATAAAACTACTCCTAATTACAGTTTAAATACAATTAACAAGGTTTTTTTTTTTTGGTTGAAATTTTATGAAATCACTGTGGTTGGCTCATGTTGGTAAGGCACTCTGATTGAAAAGTATGTCTCTGATTAATAATCATAAGAAAAGAAATGAGCTATTAATAAAAGCAGTTTGGTCAGTAAACTCATATCATAGGAGATGATATGAAAAATAATAAAAACAGTACTTTGGTAATGAAAAACTTGAAAACCACCTCATACAAAATTATAGTTTATACCCCAATTACTGGATTCAACCCTGCCAGGGTTTTTTGTAACTTTTTTTTTGTTGAAGTGTAATTGACATACAATATCTTATTAGTTTCAGGTATACATTATAGTGATTAAATATTTATACACATTATGGAATGATCACCACAATAAGTCTAGTTACCATCTATCACCATACAAAGTTATTACAATATCATTGACTATATTCCCTATGCTGTGCATTACACCCCCATGACTTATTAATTTTATAACTAGAAGTTCGTAGCTCTTAATTCCCTTCACCTATTTCACCTGCCCCTCAACCCTCCTCCCTCTGGTAACCACCAGTTATGAAGAGACCCTGCAAATTTTTAACTATAGAGTTCATAAACTGAAGAATTCTGAGAAACTTGAGAACAGATTTCCCAATACCCCTTTCATTGCCCTTCACCCTCACTCCTGGATATTGGCCGGTATCAATGTTTTTTAAAAAAATTCTATCTTCAAATACACTTGAAAATTCTGAGTTGAAGAAAGATAAATGTTTCTTGGCTCCAGGACTTGTCAGAGACTTTAAGATGATAATATATAACTCTCCAAAAAAATGCAATGTTTTTCATGGGATTTTTTTCCTGTCACATTGTAGGACAAAGAACTGTAGATCCCCCCATTCTCCTGGAAGCAGCCATGATATCAACAAACCCTCCAAAATATACCAAGCACTATTATATGCCAGAGTTGAATATGAAATATCTTATGACCTGAAACCAGCTTTAGTGTGACTGTATCTTCTGGATTTCACAACAGAAGGGACTGTTAAATAACTGTAAATTGACAGGGTCTGTTACAGCAGATGATGCTAACATAACTCTCCTAAGTCTTAAAGCAGCTTAATTCTGGACATTAAGGAGTTCAATCTTAAGGAGCAGAATAGGATACTATATCCTTCAAGATTAACTGAGGTGTGATTTTAAAAAAAAGAAAAAGAAAGGAAAAAGGATAAGAATACCCATGTTTCCTGGTAGAAATATGGAAAACGAAATTACTGTGATGGGTACAATTGCCTGGGTGCCAGTAATTCATAGTTCTTAAAAGTTTTCTTTACAATAGTTTTTAAGCATGCCTGAAGATCCTTATAGTCTGAGGTGACTATTGTTTCCTCTTCCTCTTCATGCTCTTTTGTAGAAAGCAGTGGCAGGAAAGAAGATGAAGAGAACAGCAGATTTCAAAACTAAGAGATAGCCGACGGGAGATCTAATTTCCCTCCTCCAAATCCACATAATAAAATCCTGTGATAATGCTGCCCCCAGAGAGACTCCAAGATGGAATTTGCCTTAATAGTTATCAATAAAAATTAAACTAACTAGTATGCACCTAAATACTTAGAGTGGACCAAATGTATCCTTATATCTTTCCTTAACCATTGTTTGATAAGCAAACTTAGATCATGGGGTTGATAGAAAAATAATAAAAACAATACTTTTGTAATGAAAAACTGAGAAGCTACAAAAATTATAATTTGTATCTCAATTGAACCTTTGATTCATTCTGTGGGAAAAGTAGCATAATTTTTTTTTTGGGGGGTGAGGAAGATTGGCCCTGAGCTAATATCTGTGCCAATCTTCCTCTATTTTGTATGTGGGTCACTGTCACAGCATGGCTTGATGTGCGGCATAGGTCCTCGCCCAGGATCTGAACCTGTGAACCCCAGGCCGCTGAAGCGGAACATGCTGAACGTAACCGCTATGCCACTGGGCCAGCCTCTGAAAAGTAGCACTATTATTTCCATCTATACATCTGAAGATAGGAGAGATGAAATCATTGCTCAGAGACACTCACCAGGGCTGGAAATGAGGGTCAGGTGTTCTGACTCCAAACCCTGGGCATCTTCCTCCACGTCCCATTATGCCTTGTGTGCTTTCCTTTATTTTCCTTATTTCTCTAAGGTCTCAGAGGGCATGTCATATGTACCATTTATCTGGCCCTCTCTCATGTTGCTTCAGCCTCTCCCAAAACGTCTTCCACTAAGCATGACTTCTTTAAAGTGTTCCATGAAAAAAAATTCTATGATCAAATTCATTTAGGGATGTTTCATAATGTGTTTATTATTTTGATAACAACAATGCATATTAGCCTATTAAAAGCTCTGAGAAGTCCTGCAGAAATTCTGCAAGTCTAGGAAGTGAGGAAAGCTGCTTGCGTAAGTTCACGCTAGCATTTCCCAAATGTCTATGACTGCAGGGAGCGTTTCATAATTTCCCCATTGCCATTATTCACACCTCAAAGAACTAAGTGTCTACTTTTGTGTCCTACCTATATATGTAATCATCTTTCACTCACTCCCTGAGTAAGACATAGACATTGAAAATGGTTTTCTATGATTGCAATTTGGTATTTTCTGAACACTTCCATTAATCAGGGTCTGGTAGATCATCTCCAAAAAAGACTACAGATAATACAGAAGGCTGTACATACTTGCAGCTTTTCCCATCAAGTTATTGAGTCTATTTACCCTGACCTTATGTAACTAAGAGAATGTGCTAGAAATAGCACTGTTCCAGATCTGGAACAGGCCTTAAGCTGTCTGGACAGTGTCAACTTTTGCTTTCACATAAAACAACTTGAATTCAGGCTACTAAATGAGGAGGCACCCGGAGGATAGCCACATGGAGAATGACTGAAGCTCTCTAGCCAACAGGCAGAACCAGAGACCCAGACCTAGGAGGGAAACCACCCAGAATCTTCTAGCCCTATAAGCTCCCATCTGAATAAACCATACGAGTAGCCTCAACCAACACCATGTGGAGAAGAACCACCCAGCCAAATCTCAGCATCATAAGAAATAATGAATTGTTGTTGTTTTAAGGCACTGCATTTTGGGGTTATTTGTTATGTAGCAATGATTTAAAAAACACACAGGGCCGGCCCCGTGGCTTAGCGGTTAAGTGCGCGCGCTCCGCTACTGGTGGCCCGGGTTCAGATCCCGGGCGTGCACCAACACACCGCTTCTCCAGCCATGCTGAGGCCGCGTCCCACATACAGCAACTAGAAGGATGTGCAACTATGACATACAACTATCTACTGGGGCTTTGGGGGGTGGGGCGGGAAGGAGGAGGATTGGCAATAGATGTTAGCTCAGAGCCGGTGTTCCTCAGCAAAAAGAGGGGGATTAGCATGGACGTTAGCTCAGGGCTGATCTTCCTCACAAAAAAAAAAAAACAAAAAAAAAAACAGGATCTCACACAACAGGGAAGAATCCAAGGCAGCCCCTGAATTTGTAACTTTCTACTGCCTTTCCGGTTAGACTGCACACGCACGTTGGAAAACTGAATGGCCTCAGGGTTAAAAATTTCACAGTTGTGAGAGGAGATTCCTCCCTCTCCTAGGTTGGCACACAACATTTGGTATATGCTCACTTTTCTGCCATAGGTAAACCAACTCCTGCCTTAACCATCCTCCCCCTAAATGCACACTCACCACAATGGATAGCTCCAGCTTCCACAGGCCCTGACCTTGTTCCCCTGTTCTCTTCTCTCTTTCAAGCCAGTCTCCCATCCTTCCTAGCAGATATTTCTCTTCCTTTCCTGTGAGCTACTTGCCAGTGAAGAACCCAGTGAGAACTATTCAGCCCATTTCAGACTTAGACATATAGAATGCAATTTGTGTTATTGTTATTCTTGATTTTGCTGTTAAGCCTGAATTGCCAAACTATTTTAGGCAAGATAGATATCCAGCTTGACAGTGGTTTTTGAAAAATAATTTGTTTTCATAGCTGACTCAGATGAGGGATGCCCAAATTATGAATGTACAAAATTAGTTGCCAGAAAAATCTATTTATGAACTTTTTTTAATCTTTGTTTTATCCCTAGGCCCCACTAGGATGGGCACACAGCCAGCATTTGAAAAAATTCTCATTTCTTTAGAGCAGACTTGTACTTGCCTTCCCAGTCTAACCCAACTGACAAAAATCAACAAATCTTCAGTCTAAGCTAGTGGTTTGTGGTCTCTTTAATTCTCCTCTTTTGCCCTTTAACATATATCCAGGGGGTTGTATAGATAAATTTTGTTGGGATATAGAGTTATAGACACTAAGAGCTGGAAGGAATCGTAAAAGCTACCTATGTCACATCGAAACTATAGCAGAAATGACAAAACGTGAACCCTGTTCCACTCTAGAAAACATTAAATCATATGTAGGATCAACTAAACCTGAGTCTTCCTGTCCCTTTATTCCATCCCTAACAAGGTCCCAGATGCCTATGTAAATAATCCCAATTAGAAATGCATTCATCACATAAAAACTCACCAAACGAATGCCTACAGGAAATAACACTCCGATAAATCTTGCAAAATGTCTGCTATTCACCATCTTCAAAGTTATGAGCATATGGAAATGAACATAATGTTTGCAATTAAAAGACTTACTTGACTTCAGGTATAGTAAAAACATGCCTGAACCTTTCAAACGAATTCTAAGACTATGAATAAGGTTCTATAAAAGTTGGAGTATGCTTTATGGTATAGACTTTTATCATTTATTTCTTAAAAATTGTATTCTTTCAGTGACTTGCTTCCTCTGTCAATGTGCTTTGTATGCATACATTATAGAGATGAAATCTGAAAATCTTCCATGTATTTCAAAAAGAACTAGGTAATAATATTTTGTTGATGATCATGAAAACGATTTTGCGGTGGTTATTATGAACTGTTAAACTTGGAATATTAATGCCTCCCACTCATGATTATTTTAATGAGGTAATCTATAAATTCTCCATCACGCTACAATTCCCTTTATAGTTCTTATTTGTAAGGGTATGTTTCTACAAAATATTTTTGGAAATTAAATCATTTTCTTTTCCATTGCTTCCAAATAGAGATTTCTCTCTTCTAAAAAGTCAGCAAGACAAAGTCAGAAAATTTAACCTCTCAGGGACACAATTCGCACACTTGAGTTTCTTCTACAGCAGGAATTAGCAAATTTTTTCTTTAAAGAGCCAGATAGTAAATATCGTCAGTTGTTTGCTCTATGTAGTCTCTGTTGTAACTATGCTTTGTAGAGCTAAAGCAGACATAGATGGTATGTAAATGAATGAATGAGTTGAGTCCCAATAAAAGTGGCAGCAGGCTAAACTTGGCCAAGGGCCCTTAGTTTGCTGATTCCTCTTCCACAATATCCTATTCAGGTACTTCTTCAAGATCTCTTTGCACCCTCTAGAGACTGGGATCTCACTATGTCCTTTAAGACATTTTTTTCTTTAATTTGAAGATGAATCTGATCTTTCTGAGGATTAAGTTAAACCCTAGTGCATTGAGTCCAAAGGAGCATCTCCTGCAGTGTCATGGGTGAAGGAGCTGAGACTAAAATGGGCTAATGCACCCTTGTCTGTGTGCCAGCAGGTTGCTTTCATGAGCAAACAAAGGCCGTAGCCTATGCATTAGGGTTATCGCCTTTGTGTTGCCCATGAGAAGGAAGGAGAAATAGCTTGGATTGACACAGGATTTCTCCTCACGCTATACTTCACTGAGGAGATTAAGTTGAGGTCACTCTAAGAGTGATTGTTTATCTTTATTTTTATGAGTTCTAGCACTGGGGTTATATTCATCTGTCTCCAGGGCTAAGATGGGACTATGAGGTTGGAATTAACAAATACTTGGAATCTTTTTTTCTGCATGTGCATGCTTTCCCTATCCTAACTTGGGCCCTCCTGCTCTCTTTGAGAGTTTCACTCTCAAATGTAGATGCCCAGGCAGTGGCTGCTGCCTGGCTTCCTCCGTACCAGAAGAGTGGATTTGGAAACCTATGACTTGCCCTGCAGGAGTCATGAGAAGGAGAGTCCAGGTTTGACTTAGATCTTGACACAGCAAGAAGGAGAGGGCAGTGAACAGAGCAGAGGCTAAATGTAGAGTGTCCCACCTCCTTCAAGTCATCTCTGCAAGGTCAGAGGTTGTAGGAGAGGCTTGGACGACATAACCGGAGAACGGTCTGTTTCTACTTTCTGGTAGCTTCTGTGCATTTTAGATTACTGTGCTTGTTTGGTCCACATCAGTGGTGCTTGACCCACTGCAGCATTCCCCATGCCTACGCCTTTTGTTCTCAAAATATGTCCTCATACCTCTTACTAAAAACCACTTGAGGGGTTATTAAAATTTTAGATGTCATGAGTAAGCAATGAAAGGTTTATCATTATATTTTACTTTTATTTTTAAACAACATCTAAGAATACATGAACCATTGTCAAACTTACTACTTCTTATTTATTCTTTCTTTATTGTTTTTGCTAGATCAGTCACTCCTCTGTTAGAACTTTTGTGTATGACTTTGGAAAAAATGAAGAACCTTGTTGAAATAGACACTTGCATGTCATCACTCACGTTTAAGTGGTTCCAGGTCTTTCCTTGGATGTGCAAAGTGATAATTCCGTCTGGCGCTCAGGTCTGTAGTGCTGTCTTTACAAGTTGAGGGAAAAGATGACGCTTGAGCACACCTAAACTTTGAGATACTCTGAGACATTCTCAAACGTCAATATCAGCCCCTTCATTTGCAACAACTGGCTCTTCTTTCATCCTTTCTTTCACAAAATATTATTGAGATCCCACTACAGGCATTGTTCCAGAAGCTAATACTTGGGACACAACAGAGTAAAAGCTTACACTTAATGTGGTGCTTCTGTCACATCAATATTGGGAAAGAGTCCAGCACTCATTTTTTTTTCCACACTAATATCTCTGGTGTGAAAACATCCATGGAAAGAAGACTTCAGATATTGCAAATGAATTGTTACTTCACATGTGGAGGTCATTCTTTTTCCATAACAACTCTTTCTTTTAAAAAAATGGTAGTGAAATAATTATGTTGTCCAAGTCCTTTGAGCCACATAGAGTTTCCTAATAAAAGATTATAATTTCATTCTACCCATTGTTGTGTTTATTTTGGTTTTGACTGATGTGTATTTAGTACATCTAAGTATTTGATTGTATCTGCTATATGCAATTATTTCTATGTCAACCAAACTATTGTTTCATTTGTAAAGAAATAGATTTTCATTTTGCACATTTGAAAAAAAAATATGAGTAATTATCTAGGTACAAGAAAGTCACCTCACTTTTTGGAGGAAGAGAAAAGCAGTGCTCTCTATCAATTTACTAACAAAGGAAATAGAATCAATGATAATTGAGAGTACATCCTCCCTTGGAGTTGACTATGTTTACTGCAGTAAGCAAAGCATCCTTTGATATGATGAATGGATTTTGCAGCCTTTTCATGGTTGTGCAACATGTGATCTTCGATGACGTTGTGAGGTATTCCTTTCTTAGGGAACAATTCTGGAATTTACCCAAGCTTGGTAGGAGCATCATCCATGTAGATCAATCCACATATGGCAATGTGTTTTTATGCTTCTAACAGAAGTCTCTGATCAGCTTGAACACATCCTTGTCTTTTCTTTTTAAATGCAGTGATTCATAACACAAGCTTTTGTCCACGATCGCTTTCTCTTTTATGGGCTACACAAACACTCACGGCTGAATACAGTTATCAGCTGCCATTGATTCATCGTGTTGAAGACTCACTTTCAAGGGATGAATCTTGGTATCTTCTATAACCAGTTACAAGAGATCCTGGCTCCTTTTATTAATTCTAAAACAAATCATTCTACTTGACAATGGAACAGTGTGAAGTTTTTTTGCTTCTTTTTGATGTACAAGTTACAACACTATTTTTGCCATTTACCAGTTTAATTTTTCAACAATAATAAAACTCTCCCTAATATCATCCCTACTCAGATACATATATAAAATTTGGTACTAATGCAGATTCTTATGTTTGTATGAAAGGAACCCAACTCAAACTGGAATAAACAAAAAGTGACCTTATCGACTCATGTAATTAAGAAGTCCAGATGTGAGTATGATTTCAGACTTGGCTGGATCCTGGGGCTCACTCTGTGCATTTGGAATAAGGCTTTTCTTCATCATTTTACTCCCTCTGTTTGCTTCTGTGTTGTTTTCATCCTAAAAAAAGTTATCTTTACGTATTGTCTACCTCCCTGCCCCCAGCAGCTGAAGACGTAGCCTCTCATATTTAACTTAGATAGAAAATTGTATCTTATCTTAAAATTTAAAAAAAGGTTGTTAGACAGTGTCAATTCAGATTGGCTCAGTCCAAGCTGTCTCACTATCCCTCAATCAAGGTTTGAGGCCTGAGAGATGTGAGACTGGTTGGCAAAACCTGGTTACATACTCAACTCCTGGAAGTAAAAACGAAATCAGCTTCACGATACCCGGAAAGACTAAATATCATATCCCCAGAATCTGAGTATTCTTAGAAGAAAGAGGTTAGAATGTTTAGCAGGTTGAAACAATAAATATTCTATGTAATATTAATCATATGTTTCCCACGGACTTCCCTAGTGACCAAGTACCAAATGTCCTCAAGGTTCTGCTGTCATCATATCATGATCTGGTAGATTTCAGTGTATCAAGATCATATCCAACTTCACTTCCATATGACATTTCAGTCCAGGTAGCATCTATGGTTTGAGATTGACATTTAAGACTAATGAGTTGCACAGCGTATATTACAGTCACAAGTTCTGTCCATTTTACGTGATCTAAGTATATCCCCTATAAGCAAACCTAGTCTTTACATTTGTATTTCTTCCACATGACACAGACAAGAATCCCTGGATATTAGCAGAAATGGCATGGGGTTTTGTTGTGGGAGTGCTCTCTTTCCAACACATACAGTTAAAGTCTAACTGAATTCAAAGGAAGAATTTGTACAGCAAATCGTCATATTGGTGCACATCAAAAAAATCACAGGAATATGGAAGAACAGATTTGAATCTGAGTATATACTTTAACTCAAGCAACTTCCCTCTGCCTAGCTTATTATAGAACTCTCACTAGAGTCATCACGGTACTAAAAATGCCAGCACAAATTTGTGTTGGTGTACCCAGCACTAGTGAGTTGTATGTCTCATGTTTGCTCTCTCAACTTAATTTATATCTTCAGTGATTTGACTTTTAAATACATCACATGTGTCTCCCATTCCAAGAAAAAGCAACTTCCACTCTTAGTTACCAACATTGTTCCATAGGCCAATGCAAGTATATTCATGCCCCATGGTTGTGTGAACAGGACACTATGGACTCGGAAGTTGAGTATACAAGTCTTCATCAGAATTAGCCCATATCTACCATGGCTATGCAGCAATGTAATCAGAAAGACCAAAATGTCACTTTCTGCATCTTATGACTTTCTTATTGCTCTCCTCCATCTTATCTCTACCCAAACAAGATATTTCTCACATACTTGCACATCAACTTTTCCTGGGAACTTGCAAATCCATAACATGCACTCCACTTTACTCTTTCATCGAATAAAAAAATCTCTACATTGAGTGAGACCTTTAAGCTCACCTGGCTCTGTACTTAAATTGTCTCTATAATATTCCCAACGAGTAATTTATCTCTAAGTCTCTGCTTTATAAAAGGAGAGGTATTTGGAGTGGTCCAAAGCATGGGTTTTGGGGGCTAACTCCTAGGGTTTCCAATCCAGCTCACTCATAGGAATGGGTAATCTTGGTAATTTACTTCCTCTTCTGAGATCCAATTTCATCATACGGAAATAATGATGGAAATAATTGTACCTACTCCCTGGGGTTCTAGAGGAAATTATGAGGTAATACCTATATAATGAGTTTACACAAGGCCAACTATGAACTCAATAAATGATAATATCTACACATCTTTATCTATCTGTGTGTCTAAATTGATAGCTCTACACTCAATATAGTTTCTTTTAAACCCATAAATAATACATGCTCAAAAGAGAAAATTTCAATAATATGGAATTAAAGAACAAAAAAAAGTTGCACAGAATCTCTGATGAGAGCCAAAGTTTGTTAAATTTGGTGCTTTTCCAGCCAAGCTTTTTTCCTTTGAATATTTTCTTTTACATAGTTTAGATCATATTATGTATACACTTTGGAAACACATTTTTAATATTGCAACGCAAGTCATTCTTCATATTATTAAAAATGCTACACAAACATCATTTTTAATGGTTGATTAACGTTCTGTCATGCGGTCTTTCCCCAATTTACTTAACCATGCCCTTGTTTTTGAATATTGAGGACAAACATATTTTTCAAGCTGTATTTGCATAAAAACATGAGAACTATCCATATTGACAGAGGGGTTGTTGGAAAGAAGATAGGGTAATATATGCCCAACATGACCGGGAGGAAAAGGATGTAGGATATAATATCAAGGATAGTTTTTCTTCTTCTAATTATTCATTATACTTATACTAATATTAATACTATTACCAATAATAACACTTATTGAATGCCTACTATGTGCCAGAAATGCCACATTATTTAATTCAGTCATCTCAAAAGACTTATGCATTAGCTTTTAATATCCTGTTTAGAGAGAGGAAATGAAGCATGAGAGAAGTCGGCATCTTGCAGAGTTCATGTTACTAGTAGCTAAGTCAGGATTTTAATCTAAATCTGACTGCTTATGATGTTCTTCTTTTTTCACAAGGCCCGGGGGCTAGCCCAGTCTTGGTCTACCTGAGATTCTCACCCTGGTGTCAGGTAGAATCCCTTGACAGCTATAGCAGAGATAAGATTCTTTGTTAGATTCCAAGAGAACACAATGCAGCTGATATCAGAAGAGGGAAACTTTCCTTCAAGAAGAAAATGCTGCTCCAGGAATTGAAAACACTGAAAGCCTAGAAGTTATTCTGGTTGATTCCTTCACATCCTAAATTCCATGCAGCATGTTTATTTCAAGCCAGTCATAGAAATCCTATTCCCTTTGCCAATGATTAATTTAGGAATAGGCATGTGACCCAATTCTGGCAAATAAGCTTTGAGGGAATTTCTGCTAGGAGGGAGTGAAAGGAAGGGTGGAATTTTTTTTCTTTTTTTTGAGGAAGATTGGCCCTGAGCTAACATCTGTTGCCAATCTTTCTCTTTTTTTTTCCTTTTTTCTCCCCAAAGTCTCAGTACATAGTTGTATATCTTAGTTGTACATCCCTCTAGTTCTTCGATGTGGGATGCCACCTCAACACGGCTTGGTGAGTGGTGCGCAGGTCTGTGCCCAGGATCCAAACCAGCAAACCCTGGGCTACCGAAGCAGAGCACACGAGCGAGCTTAACCACTACACCTCTGGGCCGGCCCCAGAAGGGTGGAATTTATCATTTTTTTTCAGGCAGAAGAAAGAGAACCAATGAGCAATGATCCTTCTTCTTGCTCCTAACTGTTTTGTCTGGGTGTGACACCTGGAACTGCCACAGTCTCCTTGTTCGTGGACTGAGGATGGAGTTAGCATGAAGAGTATCAATGTGGAGACAGAATGAAAACTTGAGTCATTAAAGATCTGCCATGTTAACCTTCCTCTGGACTTGCCGTCAAGGAAGATAATGAGTGTCCTCATTAAGGACACTTAAGCCTGTTTTAAGTCGGGTTGGCTGCTACTTGCTGCTGAAAGCACTCTGACTTCAAGAGGATCTATAGGGACCTAAGACCCTCAACTCAATCTATCAGTACGTTACACTTAAGCACATAATGATTTTGACCGCGCTTCCACGCCTGGCGTCTAAAAAGAAACTCATAACTCACCTCTGATGATTTTAGGGAAAATATCATTATTCCATTTAAGTAATGGGAAATCTGAAACTTAAAAAAAATTAAGTAACTTGACAAAAAGTAACTGAATGTTGGTGTCAGAATTTGAACAAAGATAACGTGGCACCAGGACCCACGCTCTTCCTGGTATATATAAACTCGCCTTTCAATGCTACTGCTTTATGGCAGGCTCAACACTTTCCTGGTCATTATTCCACTTGATCTTTGACACAATTCTACCACTTGAAAATACAGTTTTATGTGTTCACTCTTGAGTATACTGTAGGCCAACAGGGCATGCAAGCTTTACAAGCTCATGCAACAAGGTAAGAGAAAAAGACAAGATCCACTCTTGTGGATAAGAGATCTGCCATAGCAAAACAGTAGTGCACACTAGGAAGCCCCCTATTTCAACCTCTCTCATGTAAAGTTAGGGCCATGTGGCTAGTTCTGGGCAATGGGCTGTGAGCAGAATTGGTGTGTGTTGTTCTTAGTCCAGAGTAGATAGGAAGGGATGTGAGTCTTTAACCTTCTCTTATCTCTTTCCTTTATTTGCATGGGTGTGAAAAGCACCAAGATGCTAAAGTTGCTAAAGAGACGTAGCTGAGATCTAGCCTAGATCTCCAAGTTGATGTGGGTGAGCGTTACAAGCCTGCATAGGACTTAACATGAATATGAAGTTAAATCTGATGGGTTAAGCCAGTGAAATATTGGGAGTGTGTGTTACTACAGCACATATATTCTGTTCTAACTAATTCAGCTGCTATAAAGTTGTCAATGGCTAGTTGGCTTACTCAGTACCTAAGAAGAGGTTTGGTTTAACTTTTGAGTGCCTAGTAGACCATTTCAGCATATAACACCTTTCTAGGTTTTCAGCTTCTGCTTTCAAGTTCTCAGATACAAAGTGCTGGTGCTTTTTAAATCTCCTTTCCTTTGTTTTACATGGGCGAATAGTTGCTTTATTTATTACACAGTTGGTGGTAGTTATGGAGAATTTTTCTTCACTATGCTTGAGATTTATAGAGCCGAGCTGCCCTTTTATTAGGCAATATATTCAGTATGGCATTCTTAGGTGCCTAGAGAATTTGGCATAGATATACTTTTATCATAAAAAAAAAATCCTCATAATGATTATTATTAGCATACGCTGTTGTTTATCAAGGCTCGATGCAAAAAAGAAATGCACAATCTTTTGGTCTTTGAGTAGAACAAAGAATGGCATAAATATTTCTGAGGCTTGGTGAATACACTGGCCGAGAAATGCATGAGCTACTAAAATTACATATAGGGCCTTGCTGCTGGCATCCTCGAAACTAAGATTTCCCCATTGTACAATGGATTTAACATACCTGAATTTTCCCCATTATACCTCCAGGGCACAGCTACAATTTATTTGAATTTTGACACCATCAAATCCCTACTAACTACTCCAGGGAAAAAGAAAAAAGCTCAATTTCTCACCCCTAATATTGGAAAGCTCAAAGAAACATTGACAGTTACCTAATTGAAACTCCTTGAATTACAGGCAAGAAAAATAGAGGCTGAGAGAATGGGAAATGATTTTCAAAAAGTCACAAGAGGCCCAGCCCAATGTGTTTCTATGTTTATTGTGTGTCTTCTTCAGACCTCAGAATGAGGAGGAACCGGGCCACATCGTGTGTCCTCCAGCAAGCTTCCCGTGGCAACAGTCATCTTGCTCTGCCATCTAGGACTTAACAGAACAAAAATATAGACCCTTAGGCTGGACATGATCTCAAGGCATTAATTACCACCACTCCCATTTGTTGAACACCTACTAAGTGCCAGGAACTAAGCTACAGTTCTTTAATTCTCACAACAATCCCATGCGGTAGGTGTCAACATCTTAAGGAGGTTCAGAAAAGTTAAGTGATTTGTCCTAGTAAGTTAAGTGATTTATCACTACAAGTTATGGGATTTGTCACTACAGCCAGTAAGTGATAAAGACAGGATTCCAAGTCAGGTCCCTGCCATCTAGGGCTCCTGTGTAACAATATTCTTAGAAATAAAGGAAAGCATTATTACTTCCATTTTACATAAAGACAGATGTGGCAAAGGAATGTTCAACAAATTATTTAAAATATCACATTAGGTCAGTGGCCAAGCTAGAACCAACTATAACAAAAGTCTCAACAATCAGAGATTATTTTTCTCCTAGCTAAACTTTTGTTTTCTTTGTTGAAGTTAGTGTCATATGAAGTTAAGAACGGAATGAATGTAGTTTAAAAAACATTTTTTTCTCTTTCCAAACTTTTGTTTGCCGTAGAAATTGAAGTGTCTACATGGCCTGTACATTTCACACCTTAAAATGTATCTGAGAGTATGGTCTCCTTTTTTAGAAGGAAAGAGAAGAGGTAATTTGGCACACAGTAGCACTCAGCTGATGCTGTGTTGTCATCTGTGGAAAGAGGGCTGTAGCCACAAGAGCCAGGACAGATAACACAGAGACAGATTCAGGAAGATGCCCCGCACCCTCACGCCCAGCGATTAACCGCATAAGAATCTACAAGCATCGCCTATTCACAAGAAAACTTTCCATTGGACAATTTATTTCTGAGCTTACTTACTTCTGGAACCAGGGCACTGCCCAAAGTCATGGAATTTAGATAATTAAGGGTCTTAGAAATCAACGAGCCTGTCATTTTGTAGATGGAAAAGCTGTGGTCCAGAGTGGGCAGTGGCTTGTCCAAGGCCAGGCAGCTAGACTGGTAACAACGTCTAAACCAAAAGTAAGGTTATAATGAATTTCACATCAGGGGCAGCCAAAAGCTTGGAAACCTGGATACATAACCTGTAAACAAAGTCATGATGACCTGGAGGCAAAGACAGCTGGAAAGCAGGAAAAAGTGTTTGCGATGGTGACTCTACGCCAAAGGCAGAGAAGAGAAAGGAAAGTGGGAAAAGAACTCTCTCTATATTCAGTTAGCCAGCATTTACCAGTTACCTCCTCCAGGTAAAAGTTTAGACCTGGTGTTAAGGGCAGTGGGGAGAGAAAACAATTACATTGACCCTGTCTTTAAGGGTCTCACATTCTATTATGGGGGGGTAGACATTTGTCCTATCTTCCTAAGATAGGAGGAGATACATTTTGGAAGAGCAGTGCAGATAAATTAGAGAGTCAGAGAACGAACAGATTTCAAAGATGATCAATCATTTTCAGCCTACTTAGCTTGAAGGAAATTTGCTCATAATTTGGAGGATCTCACATTGTTAGAGCTCATACAGTGTTTCCAGCTTAAGAAGCCTTTTGAAAAAGTACAGAGCAGCTGGTTTAAATAAAAAAGAAAGAAAGGCATTATGCCTTCTCTCCTCCACCTCCCTCCATCCACACATCCACCTCAGATTGCCCTTGAATGATCTCTTTTCTTTCAAACCTGCCATATGTGTTCACCAGGACTTAATTTCTCATTTATTCATGTCTACTGTCTGCTGACCACTGAAGATGCCACTTGATATACATTCCATCAACCATCAGCCTCCATGATAGATGTGTGATGTAATTAACTCCATTTCAGAAGGGAAGATGTGGTGCTTTGCCAAAAGTCACACAACTAGTAAGCTTTGGAGCCCGGATTCCAATCCTGAAACTAAAGCTTTAACCATAAAGGAAAAAAACATCATCTTGACTATAATAAAATTAAAAATATATATTTATAGAAGACATCATTAAACCTATGTATAGAGCTATCCAAATGATAAACATAAATATATGTAAATTAAATATCTATCTATCATCTCTATATCTATTTACCTAAACGGGACAGAGAAAGAGAGAGAGGCAAGAGAGTATTTGCATCTTAAATTATTTTTTTCTTCCCCATTCTGGATACTGTTCTCTGGATACTGTTCTTATAAGGACACTATTCTCACCAAGTTCTGCTATATTAGGCAAGTTAATTTCCCTTCCTTGGGCTTCAGGAAAAGCAAAAGCTGATTAAACTGAAGAGGCATGTAATGAATGAAATTAAATATGCAGATGTCAGCTTCAGAACAATCTGGTTGCAAATTCCAGGTTCGATATATCACTAGTGTGCAGATAAGCTACTTCATCTCTTTGTAACTTAGCTTTATCATCTGTAAAATGAGAAAACAATAGTAAATATCTTACATGGTTATGCAAACATTAAAGATGATCATGTATTTATTTATTTATTATTTTTTTTGTGAGGAAGATCAGCCCTGAGCTAACATCCATGCTAATCCTCCTCTTTTTGCTGAGGAAGACCGGCTCTGAGCTCACATCTATTGCCGATCCTCCTCCTTTGTTTTTTTTTTTCCCCCAAAGCCCCAGTAGATAGTTGTATGTCATAGTTGCACATTCTTCTAGTTGCTGTATGTGGGACGCGGCCTCAGCATGGGCGGAGAAGCGGTGCATCGGTGCGCGCCCGGGATCCGAACCCGGACCGCCAGTAGCGGAGCGCACTTACTTAACCACTAAGCCACGGGGCCGGCCCTGATCATGTATTTAAAATGGTCAATATAGTGCCTAGCATCAGACAGTCGAAAATTGACAATCGTGGATCTTTTGATGCTTTGCACAAATGAACATTTCCAGTTATATAAAGTAAGAATATAATTAGCTTCCTTTTGGCCATAAATTTAAGAAAAGATGGAACATGTAAGAGTTTTGTAGCAGTCAAAGCCTCAACCATCACCTGTGAGAGGAGGGAACAAGAGATTTAAAATGTATCAGGAATAACATCCAGTTGCATATGTGCTGGCTATGCAAATAAACACACATCTGTGAACGAGAAAAAAAAGTAAAAGGCAATGGGTTTAAATTTTGTCTCTGATTCTGGTGAGCTCAGAAACCTGGTCCTGCCTCCTACTTACACAGTGGGTCTCCCTTTCAATGCTGCTTCTTCAGAGAAGTCTTCCTGACCTCCTTGAAAAAATTAGTCCTCTTGTTGTATGGATTTCTAAAGCCCCATAGTTCTTCTTTATTTCATTGGTTTTTCTAAGACTCCACACTTCTCTTTCAGATCATCTATTGTCTTAGTTATTACATGATCATTTCTAGTGGCCTCTTTGCTTCCTGTCTTCACCACTGAAAAAGTTCAGTCCTGTGGGGGCACGGACTTGTGGCTCTTGTTTACCACCTGGCCTCACTTTGCCTAGGATGACACCTGTTACAAGTAACTGATACAATAATAGAAGAATAAGCATGAGCATGTGAGTGAGGGAAATGAAAGGAAGGAGGGAAGAGAGAGATGTGTGGGAGAAAGAAGTGATGCTGGGATTTGATGCAAATCTTCTAAAGCCAAGTTCAGAGATTTTTCCTTTATCGCACCGAACTCCTTCCTTCCCTCTTCTTTCCTCAATCTTTTTTCCTTTTTTGAAAAATACAATTCAGATTATTATGTGGCTGGATGCTGGACTCACATCTCAGAAGGTCTGGAGGAGGCTTTTCTTGCTGGTGGCTTGATGCTTTCATTAACACTATTAAACACGGGCAGGGGAGATACTGACTTGGGTACTGCAGTCACCGGCTCACTTTTAGCAGGGCCCAAATAAGGCACAACTCGGGGATGAGGGTGATTAGCTTGCCAACAGCTGATGTCAGTCACCTGGAGGCAGTTAGTAGATTACAGCACTGCATCAAGAGTGGGAATGGGAGGGAGTCTTTAACCGACAGCACGCTTTGCCCCTGAAGCTGCTTCAGTCATGGGTCATCGTGACCCTCCCTTAGGTTCAGATGTCAATCTTCCAATTTTTGATTTCTGGACCAGGCACATCTTTATAAGCTATTGACATTAAAATTACCTCCAGCAGTGAGCCCTGCTCAAGTGACATCCTTTTATATCCAGCATTTTCTCTGGGTCATGTTATTGACGTGCGCCAGTCTACCTTGATGGTTCAGTCAACACTCCTTGTTATCAGGGGCCCAGCTTCTTCTAGAACCTACATTAGTACCTGGGACACTGCTGGAAGGAATCTCAGAGACAAAATTCTCATTTGTCCTCCCCATTTTTTGATAATGATTGAACTAAGGCCCAAAGAAGGGAAGTGACTTGCCTGAGGTTTCACATTGCGGCAGATCTAGATCTAGACCCAGGTATCCTTGAACTGAGCCCTAAGTAGCGTTGTAGGAAGATACTAACATTTTTCTTTCTTTCTTTCTTTGTTTTTGGTTTTAATGCATTGTAGGTACTGGGACAAGCTCAAGTAGCAGGACTATTTCCATGGCCCAATATCCAGCCCCTTATTCTGCATCCCACTGACCCTCCTCATACCTCTCCCTCTCCTATTAAGTCAACAAGAAAGGGAAGAAGCTTCTCCTCTAATCTTCCTCTTTTCACCACCATGTGTAAACTCAGGCTCAGGAGAATATTCCCCCAACACATACACACATATGTCTTGATTTAGACTAAGACTTGAGATCTGCTGAATAACCCATTAAATTCAGGCACACACAGGATGGAGACTGTTTAAATCTTATTATAGTTCATTTTAATGTAAATTTAGTGATCTCCAAGGGGTGCCCCAAGGACGATGACTCTACTCTCCTGGTGCAACTCCCCTCCCCAAACGTCTTGGAAAAATAAACAGAAAGAAACAAGATCCAGATTTTTCATGTCTGTTGACTTTTCAACATGTGGTAACCAAGTAGGTTACTGTAATAGGAAACTGTCATAATTACGCCCTTTCCTACCCATGCTGGAGCTGAGAGTCTGCCGGGAGCGATAAGAAAGTTCTATTCTACTGAATGTTTGACATTGTCTTTTGAAATTTACAGCTGTAGAATATAAAACCTTTTTTATTTAGGTTGTGGGAGACTGAAAAACGTATACACCATTATAAGTGAATTGGAAATGCAATATTAAATTTGAACAACGGGTATATTTTCTCCTAATTCCAATGAAGCTGTATTTTTCTAATGGAATCCCATGATTCAAATATATTTAAATTGAAAAAAAAAAAAGCCTTCAATCTTCCAGTCTGTTATAAGACCCTGGTGTACAGAGAAAGTTTATAACAGCATGGGAGTTTATAATCCCTCAGCAGGAAGATCAGAAATTTGCAATGAGAGAAGTCCTTAATCTTGCACTTACATAACTACATATTTTTCAGATTTAAATTGCACAAATCAAAAAAATGAAGATCATTTTGTTCTTTTCTAAAGGGTACTCATAGATAAATGATGACTGGTTAGAGCCTATTGAACGTTTGAAACATTTGTAGAATGTAATTTATTCATACCAAATACATCAGAAAAGTAACTCTAGTGTTAAATTACAGCGTGAAGAAATTAAAAGGCAGAAGTGAGCAGTTGGTTTAAATGGATGCTCTGAGGTTTGTAGAAAATGTCAGAAGACTTCAAATGTTCGTAATGTGGAAGTAAATATTTGGGCATAATGTAGGAAGGCTTTATCCCAGTGTAAGAGAATACAGTTCTTCATGGGATATGTTATAAAGAGAAGACTGTTTAGTCTAGCTCCTTAATTTCCATATGTTTTATTAATAAACAATTATGCCAATATGTAATGGTCTTGCTCCCCCTCATCCTCATTCAGCTCTAATTCCCCCATAAACTTCATTCCGAGTGAATCAAACCAATCATGACTTTCCCTTTTCTTACTAATTTTTCTTTATTTATCAGAAAACTCATGGGATCAGTAAGACATATATCGGTGGGGACTTGAGGATGGAGGCTGGTAAGGGGTACTTCGTCCAGAGGATCTAGAAATACCTAAATACTGTAGTCATCTGGCCACAATTCCTCCCATTGTGAGGGGAAATATAGACACAAAGAAGGCACAGGCAGGCAAAAAAGGCAAATTTTACTTTATGTGTGGCTGGCTTTGGCCTTAAACTTAGTAAACTGAGCCGGGTTATATGGAGAACTCTTTTGCTATGGTTTGAAATTTTAAATGGTAACTTTCTTTAAAATCCAACTTATATCTTGGAACTGACCACTTTAGTAAATCTAAAATAACAACATTGAAATACAATAATAACAAAAAATATATACAAAACAAAAACATAGAGTCAAAGAATAGACTCAAAGAGAGATGTTTAACCCTTAAGGGAATAAGGAAAATGCAGATAATTCTAGCCGCATATTTACCTTATACTCACATTGCCACCTAAAAAAATGTACAGGAATCTAAATAGTAAGGTCAGTACACTTCTTCCTTTAAACTCAAGCAGGAGAAAGATAAGCAGAATGTATCCAGGAATTTGAGGGCAAAGTTTTCTTAAACAGGACACAAAAAGCTCTAACCATATAGACCAAAAAAAAAAAAGAGGATAAACTGAACTATAATAAAATTAAAAATGCATGGTCATAAAAAAAATCTCTATATCTACCTAGATGAGAGAGAAGGGAGGAGGAATAAGCATATGTAATAAAACATTAATATTTGAGGAATCTGAGTAAAGAGTAACCAGTAAGATTTTTTTTCTTCAGTCCTTTGAAATGCATATATCTGACAAAGGACTCTTATTTACAATATACAAAGAAATCCTACAAATCAATAAGATAAAAGCAAAGAATATTTTTTAAATGGCAAAAAATATCAACAGATACTCAAATTCACTAGTAATTAGGGAAACAAAAGTTAAAGCAACAATGTAATACACACCCAAAACAGTAGGGAAAAAAAAAGGAGAGAGAGGGAGAAAGGGGAACAGGAGGGAGGGAGGAAAGGAGGGAGGGAAAGAGGAAGGCAAGGGAGGAACAGACAATACCAAGTATTGACAAGGATTTGGAGTAACCAGGAATGTTACTCCTGGTGGAAATGTAATATGGTACAACCACTTTGAAAAATTTCTTGACAATTCTTCTCAAGTTGAACGTCTCATACCTTACTACCCAGCAATTGTACCCCGAGCTCAAAAGTATGTACTCATAAGAATGTTCACATGTTCACCAAAAGACATGCACAAAATGTGCATTTTCAAAAATGTTCACAGCAACATCCTTTTTAATAGTAAAAAGCTAAAGACAATCTAAATGTCCATCTGGAATACAGTAGATAAGTAAATGATGGTATATCCACATAATGGATTACAATACAATAATGTGAATGAAGGAACTCCAGCTACACAACACAAGATGAATGAATCTTACAAAGATTAAGCAAAAGTAGTTCAACACCAAAGAGTAGATACGACGTGATGCCATTTGTATGAAACTCAAAAATGAGCAAGACGAATCTATAGTGTTTGAAGTCCCGATACGGGTTCATCTTGACTCTGGGCAGGGAGGATGTTGATTGAAATGGGGTAAAAGAGAGACTTTGGGGAGAAGAGATGCTGATAATTCTGTTTCTTGATCTTAATGATAATGACAGTTGTGCTCATTTTATAAAAATTCATTGACCTTTATGATTTGGGCAATTTTCTGCATATATATTTATATTTAATTGAAATTTACCTCAAAAATAAAATTAAAGATTGCTAAAAAGAACCTTTACACCCAGTAGAGTGTTTCTTGAATTTAGGTATTAGATGGATCATTTTACAAAAGGAAAAATATTTCTACTTAAATAAAGGTCCAGGGACTCACTTTGTCCAGAAAAAACAAATGTAAATGAAATTTAAGAAAATAAAATCTTAGGTATTAAATCTGATTTCAATTGCTGTAACCACAGCAAATGAGAAATTTTATCATCCTAAGTTTTAAAATGTATTTTTTACATTGTTACTAATTTTTTAAAAAAACTTATGAGTCTTTTGGTCTCTGGTTTAGGAAGTCCTAAATGTAGCAGTCAGAATAGATAGAATATACTGTGGAAAGCTAAAAACCTCAAGACATTAAAACAACCAGTTTTATTTCTCGTTCAGAGCTCATGTCCATCATGGGGCACCTGACTCTGCTCTTTATCATCCTATTCTGGGACCCAGGTCATTGGAGGAGCCCCCAGTGCTGCTGGTCATTTGGCAGAGGCAAAGAGAGAGTGTGGTGAATCATTCAGCACTTTTTAATGTTTTTCCCTGAAAAAGTGATACTCATCAGCACCACTCACATTTCACTACCTGAAACAATTCAAATGGCCATACCTAACACCAGTGAGGGTGGGAACTACAATCCTACCTGATGCCTGGTAGAAAATTGCAATTGCCGGGGGAACCACACTGACTTTTCAACTAGTTATCATATTACATCCATTAGTTCTCACATCTGTAAGCCTAATCAGAGTACTTTAACAGTGATGTAATCAAATGAAACTGGGAACATATCCCAGATATATGAGGGTCAATTGCGCTCACCTACCACTAAAGTTTCAATACTTGGCAGAGTGCCTGACATATGACCTATGCTCCCTGAATGTTTGTTGACTGAAGCAAGACAGCTGAGGGTATAATCAATTCTGTGCAAAGGGTATAAGTATCAGAAATAGATACAAAAGAAGAGGTAACCTTTGAAAAAGGCTGAGAAAGCATCTGTCAGAGAGAAAAAAAAAAGAAAAGCAGAAAGGAGGATCAAAGTGGTCCTATAAAGACAAGAAAGTGGAAAAGTGCATGATGGGCACATTCAAATGTCTAGCATAGCCAAGTATATTTTGTAAATGAGCAAATAAGGCCCAGAGATAAGACAATAGGGAGGGGTAGGGACTGTGGCAAAAAGGACAATTCCTTCCTCATCCACAATGTTCAGCTATTACTTAATTCTAGCTAATTTTTGCCATGGAGGAATATGAACTCACTGTTCTCAGACCTTTACATGTTTTTAGAGAATTGCCAAAGTTCTAGCTTTTTAAGTAAAACATCCCAATTTTCAAATACCGAATAGTTCAAACAAAACACTTCTGCTCATCAGATTGAGAGTGTGGGCTGTTCATGTGTAACTACCCCACTCTTGTTACAGGTGAAAATTAGGGAATATCGATTGCTTGTGGAGAACGGTAACGACACAGGACCTGAAGGTTGAAATCTGCTTGTGGAGACTTAATTAAGTATTTTCCTCTGAAATTTACAGAGAGTTAATAAAATATTGATGCAACTTGAAAACTTAAGTAAAAATTGTTTTTACTTGTTTTGAAATTTATCCTGGTTTCAAAAGTTTCCAAGTAGTCATTGTTTCCTGTCTATAAGACAAAGAAAAATATTGTTTTCTCAGTGAACATTGCTGATTTTGTGGGACAACAGTTCAAGGGTAAAAAATGGAATGTGCACCAGAAGTTTTTTGTTCTTCTTGTTGCTGTTGTGAAAATATTCAAAACTATTTCACTTTCATTGTGATCAAACATTTATTGAGCAAATGAAATGCAAAAAGTTTCAGCCCAAGTTAAGCAGACACAGTAAGGTCAAAATGTTCCCATAACCTAAACACTTCAGAACCAAGTGAAAAAAACAATCCTCTCATTAAGTATTTAATTTAATTATTTTCAGTGCTTGGGGCTAATAGTACCTGAGCACATAGTTCTTCTTAATTTCATTAGCAGGAGGTTATAAGTCCCTGCTGTGGGTAGGTATGGAAGAAATATAAACTTTAGGGTATTTTTCTTTTTTATTAAGATAAAATACAAAACAATTCATTGTAATTTTCAGGGTCAAAATAGAGCAATCTTCTGTGGCTGCTTCTGGGGAGCATTTTTCACTTTTCCCACTCAACTGAAGAAGGCATTAGTCCAAATTTCTAGAACTAGAATTCATCCAGGGGACATAGTTTAATTTGAACACATACTCAAAAATTTCTGGGATATTAACTCCTCAATTCTAAAGAGATTCCAAAAGTGACCACTTAAGCCTAAATTTAGAATTCATTTCCATTGGTTCCATATTCTCCTCCATCTCCACTAACAGTTGCAAGTGTTAAAAATGCCAGGAGGAAGTCAGCTGAAAAAGAAACCCTCTGGTCTTCTGTGCAGGATTCATATAGTCTTTATAAATTGTACAATCCTGTCCAATTGCACACATCTAGGGTTTCATTTGATTGGAAATGCACATCATGACTATGAATGGAGGGTCCATCCCTAAAGTCTCATTCTCAACTTATGACGCCCTCAATAGCCTACAAGGCACTTAGCCAGGCAGAGACAAATTCCATTTCCAGTGGGGAATCTGTGGAAAGTCCACCTTGGGTTATGCAGATAATCCTCACTCTGAGAAACAAGGAGGGAGGAGGGATACTGATCACAAATGACATGATAGTACCCTGAAGTGATAAACATTTACTTAATTCAACAGTCCACTCACATCCCGATGTGCTATACACAGTGTGGTTTTATGAGCATGGATAGATGTACCCCACAGATAAGAATCAATGAAGAAAGAATAAACCACTGAGAGGCAGAATTTTCCTTAAAAAATCCTGCCTATCTTATCTTTGCATGCAGTAGAGAAATCAGAAGAATGCTCCTGATACTTGTCATATTATGTCTGGGATCTGGGCTGATTTGGGCTCTGGGATCAGAAGGAAGGGGATGAAAATCCAGCCTCATCCTGTATTAGTTTAAGGGACATTGTGTGAATCACTTAATTTAACTGTGCCTTAATTTCATCATCTGTAAAAAGGGCTTAAAAGGGTACCTGCTCTGAAGTACTGTTCTGCCAACTGAAATACTGTCTATTAAGCGCATCACACAGTACTTGACACAAAAGAAGAACTCAATAACTGCTGTTATTATCACTGCTTTAATTGTTGGTAGTCGTGGTATTATTATCGTCATTATTACTATTATCTTCTCGGTTTCCAGAACAGGAACCAGTTCACCATAACTGTGAATTCATTTAAACTTGGGGATTTCCTTGAATATTTATATTTTTCCCACTTTTTCTTCAAGAAATGTTTATCGCAACCTTCAGAAATTCACACAACTAAAGGAGGCCATTTCAGGTCCTTCTGGTTTCTACAGGTTTTAGGACGTTGCCTCAGCAAGGTGCAAATGCATGCACACAAACACACACACACACAGCTGCAGACCCCTGGCTCTTTTTGTCCCAGTCATTTATGCATTCATTCCACAACAGCTTATTTGCATACAATAGCTCTGTCCTATATCTCAAGATGTCCTTGGCTGTGATCTATAGGGTCTATAGGAAGCAAATTTCTATATATCTTGGATGCATGTTGTGTGTGTGGTGGGGGGGGTGGTGGAGGGGGCATGAAGGGGATATAATTTCTACAAGATGGTTTATCTTTCAGCTGGGGGAACTGCTACAAAGCACAGTGAAGTGATGGTGAGAAGGCTTTTGAAAGTTTGATCTCAAGGCAGGAAAACCTCAGGATTTCAGGAGGAACCTCTACGAACAACCACCTTCCCCAAACATCACTCTCTAATCCTGCCAAAGCCCTGGCCACCAGTTCACTCCTCTTGCTTTTTACCACTAGCCTGGACCAAGTTTAGCCAGTCATCACTGTGTGGCTTGATGATGGACACTGCCCCTTCCTTGAGCTTCCCTGCTTCCGTGCTGATTGGCCTCTGGTCTTCTTCATGAGATTTTGACTGACAACCCATTCCTGAGTTTGATTTGAATAATGCTTCTCTGTGCAGCATAAGCGCTCACCCCAGCCCCACTTATCTTCAGGGGCTGTTTTCTCTTCACACAATTAATTGCAAGTCAGGGACCACTTTGCCATTACCTGTCTCTAGACCTGCGTGTCTGAAAATCCTCCAGGGGACAACAGGAAGCTCTGGTTCCTCCTTTTCCTTCACCCCTCCTCCCCTGTATAAATTTCCCTAGAACAATTGGCTCTCTAATTAAAGGAATCATATTATTCCATAATTACTGGCCTACTGGATGCACTAGCCTCCTCAGGGGCTCATGCCCAGAAGGCTGTTGGCTGAGTTTAGTTAGGGTCTCAACAGTTAATTGACCAAATTCCACCAATTTTTGTTTTCTGTAACCCACTTTTCTTCAGGGTTGATGCGTTTTACAAAATGTGAAGTGATTATCATTTAACAGCTGTTGTGGAAACCATTTACAAAGAATTGTTTTCGTTTTCTTTACCAAAGCATGACTCCCCAGTATGATCTCCTCCCATCATCTCTCTGAACCTTGATATGACAACAAGCCTAGTGTTGACAACCCTACTCACACACAGTGAGCAGGCAGGGCAGTGCAACAAACATGAGTAAGTAGGCAAACAGATCAGGTTCAGACTCCAGTTCAGCTCCTTATACGTAGGAGGAACTGAGACAAGTCTCATAACTTCTGGGAATCTCACATCACTCATCCACAAATTAGGGCTACTGTCTACATCGCAGGGTTCCATTGTCATTAAATTATACTGTGTATGTGTGGAATCTCATCCATGGTAAACACCTGATGAAAAGAATAGCTATTGTCATTATTCTGCACTGTGGAAAAGGAAAAGGTGAGATTTCCATGGGCCAAAAGGTAAAGTGACCTTAGGTTTAAGGCTGCTCCTCCAGCTGATGTTAAAAAATACCAAACTAGATACATAGTTGAAATTAATTTTGAAAATTCTTGAGACAGATATATACCAGCTAAACCCACGAAATGCCCACCAATTCCAAAACTGCCTGGGCCCACCATCTGGGATCTTTGTGCCAATGAAACTGACTTCAAGTCCATGCTGCTGCTTGAACCTGTGCACCCAAATCAGAAAGGAACGAGCCCTAGAGCATGGCTGCCTCCCTCTGCTCCCTCTGCTCCCTCTCTTCTATTTGTTTGGAGTCTACTAGCTACAGCACTTGAAATTACAGTCCCTGAGGATTTTGGTCCCATCTTTTTGTCACCTTAATGTTGCTGCCGATCTCCTGCCCCTAGCTAGCTCTGTGGGGCTATACCATCGAGGCTCTCGCTTAAGTTTACCTTCAGTACATGCAGTAATGTACTCTATCACTCACCCTCAGCCAGGGGACTAAAAATAGCCTCTGGCTTCAATTGCTTGTTGGAAAAGGAAAAACGAAATAGAGAGAGAGAACAGAAACTACTACAGTCCTCCCTTCCAGGTGGTGGTACCAGAGACCTTCTCCAAGGGAAATGCCGTCCTCTCAATGAGGCTCAGCTGATTACATCACCCAGGCTCCGCTGAGAGTCTGCACATGCTGGTGGGCAGCCTCGCTCCTCTCAAGCTTCTGCTCTCTCCTTCTCGATGTCCTTCTGTGCCCCAGAATCCTTCCCTGTCAGATGTGAGAAAGGCAATTCACTGCCTTTCAGGGAATTGGCAAGAGAGTCTTTTCTGACAAGAACTTATTAGGGGGAGCTCTGGTGAGACCATGGGGTTCAGAGAACGAGAGTGACTGACAGATTGGGTTTCAAGTTAGACGCTTTTGACACATGTTCCAGAGCATCTCTATACTTCAGGTTGTGTACCATTCATGGGGACCACCAAAAAAGTCTCTATGTCTGCTGACATTCAAGGACCTAAGTAACTGTGTCCAAAGCCACCTTGGCCCCTTTTTGCCCCATCCCCACCTCTAGCCCCCAGTTCCTTGTCTAATAGTGTGTTGTGGCCATACCAATTTTTTTTGCCTGCCTGCTCCCATGCACTGCTACCTCTACAAATAAATTCCTTATTTTTTTTTTTTTACAATTCTTTAAGTGCCCAAATGTCTTTCCTCCTTTCATTTTTGCACTCATAAATACATGAACATCATTCTAAAATTTACTTCAAAAGCTTTTCCCTGAATTTTGTACCACACACAACGCTAAAACTAAAAAACAAAACAAAATCTGAAGCCTGTATCTGTTAATTTCCTTGGGACAACACACATTAATACATATTATTACTATGGTAATGATAATAACAATGATGATGATGGCGATGTTGATGATAATAACGATAACTTAGGTACATGTCCTGTTTTCAACATTAAAAGATGAAGTTCTTAGAGAATATCTTAATATTCCTGCCTTTTGAGCATGTTGAATGGCACATAACATGTGCTCAACAATTTTGCTCGAATTGGATTGAGTAATGCATAGAGAAACTCAAACAAAGCAATTGTTCTTGGTATATTTGGTGTTTGAAACTTCAGAGTTGTTTTCATTGCAATGACTTTTCTTTAGACCTTTTCTCCATCTTTCAAAAATAGATTGTGTCTTTGGAAACTACCCGGCTAAGGGTAATTGAAGGCTTGCAAATGCAAAAGATATAGGCTTTACATTTTGAACAATTTCTTTACATCAATTTTCTTGTACTATTTTATGGCTGGGATCTCTTATCTAAGCCAAAGCTAAGAGCATATTAAGCCGAGATTATTCATAGGTATTTTGAATCCCATTTGGCATTCAGAATTCTGATTATTTCTGTTCTATCTGGCACACTATGTCTTTCTTTTAAAAAAGTAAAGTAAATGTAGCAAGAAGCACTCTTGTAAGAAAAAAAAAAGACAGTGGATGTCTAATGATAATAATTGTGGCCATAAAGATGTCCATTGTGCTACATCATTTGGAAATTCCTTGCATTCTGATCCCTAGAAAATTAAAATACAGGGAGCAAGAAAGGTGGGTTATTATTCCTCTGTGCACCAGAGCAACCCATTTCCAAATGTGGGTGGAATGAACCAGAAGTCAGCTATGATGTCACAGGGAAGTAGAGAAGGAAGAGAGGCTAAGGAAATATTCATGATATGATTCACAAGATGTACAATTTCAATGGTAGGAGAAATGTGCATGGGTAAGTCTTCCCCAGACTGTAAAACAGAGCAGTGGTATCTTTCTTTAATCTACAGGACTTTACTAGATATACTAAAACTTGCTTTCTGGAGTCTTATGCTCTGATAACTTACAGTGATGATGTGTCAAGGTAGGCACATAAGAAAGGCATTTTGTATTTTTGGAATAGACATTCAGAGATTTTTTTTTCTTTTTTTTTGGTGGTGGTGGGAAATGTCTGTTTGTTTTGAAGTGTTTGTGAAAGAATGGTTATCCTCATCCTTTCCTCTCTTCCTCCACCATACTCCTCAATGGTACTTACTATGCCTGAAGCCCAAATGGAGAAGTACTCACAGACCAGGTGCCATGTTTTTTCATCTTACTCAGAGGAAATAAACTAATATCTAATCAGCTCAACCAATACAGTTGTGGCACACTCAATTTGGCTTTTTGAATCAAGATTGTGATATATTCATAACAATTAAATATTACACAATATTTGTGTAATATTTGATCTAATCAACTACTTAGTATAGTGATGTTGGATCCACCATGGTGCTCTCCTGTGTTTCTCAGCCATTTGGAGCTGTGTCTAAAAAGTTTAGACAAGTGATTCTCAACCAAGATTGACTTGCTCCCAAGTGCCTTTTGGCAATGCCTGGAACATTTTTGATTGTCACATCTTAGGGGATGCAATTAGCATCTAATGGGTAGTACCAGAGATACTGGTAAATGTATAGGACAGCCCCTCATGACAAATAATTATCTGATACAAAATGTCAGTAGTGTCTAGATGGAGAAATCTGGTCTAGAGCCCTTCTACCCAAATGATGGTCCATGGACCAGCAGCATCATCATCACCTAGAAACTAAATAGAATTACACTGTCTCACCTTGCCCCCAAGACTGAATCAAAGTCTTCATTTGAACGAAACTCCAAAAGATTCATATACTCATAATTTGAGAATTGCTAGGCTAGAGTGGTGGTTCTTCACACTTCCTGGATCACAGAGTCACCTGAGAGCTCTCAACAAATAAAAAAATCACCCACACCTTGCCATACCCTTGGAAAATCCTGATTTGCTGGTCTGAGGTGGTGCCCCTGGCAACAATGGCTTTAAAAGGCTTCTTAGGTAATTTAATATGTCACCAGGGTTGAGACTCACTGGTCTGGTGTAACTCAGTGGGGAGAACATGCTCAGAGTGAACAGAGATCTTGGTATGCTTGGGATAGTCCAGTCTATGTCTTTTGTCCTGGAATATTATAGCACCACTTTTTGCTCTCAGATGTGTCCTAAGCTTGCAGTAAGGAAGAATTTCTTAAAAACAAACTAAAAAGTGCTAATCATAAAAGATAAAACAAGATAAATTGGATCATATTAAAATTAAGAACTTCTATTTGTCAAAAGATATCATTAAAATTGTGAAAGGGCCATCCACAGAGTGGGAAAAAGATATTTTCAATACATATAGTCAACAAATAATTTGTGTATACTGAATATGTAAAGAACTCCAACAAATCAATAAGAAAAAAAGATGAGAAAACCCACTAAGGGCAAAAGACTTGAACTATGCAAATGGATAATCAACCATGATAACATGTTCAACTTCATTCATCATCATGGAAATGGAAATTTCCATGGAAATTTAAACCACAATAAGCTATCAACACAAACCAGTCACAATGGCTAAGATGATAGATGGATGATATCAAGTGTTGGTGGGATGTGGAGCAAGCAGAACTCTCTTACTTGTTAACGGAAGAGTAAATTGGTACAACCACTTTGAAAAACTATTTTGGCAGGTACCTACCAAAGCTCAACATATTTGTTTGTATACCCATGATGAATACTTTCATTCCTAGATATATACTCCAAAGACATACACATACATTATCACCAAAATACATATATTAAATTTCCCATAGTAACACTATTAGCACTAGCAAGACTAGAAACTACCCAAGTGCCCAGAAGGTGAATGAACAAATAAGTTGGACTACATTCACAACAATGAAATACTATACAGCAACAGGAATGGCTGATCAACTAAACACAATGATATAGACGAATCTCTCAAATATAGTACTGAGTGAAAGCAACAGGATAAAAAAGCACATACTCTATGATTTCATTTTTTAAGTATAAAAATAGGCAAAACTAATTCATATTGTTACAAGTCCAAGCAGCTGTTACCCTTGAGGGAGACAGAGCCTGGGACGGAGTGTGAGAGAGATTCTGGTTTGTTGTGTGTTTTCATTCTGCCTTTGGGTTGGCGTTGTCATGTGTTTGTTTTGTGACATTCATTGAACTGGATACTTAGGTGTGCTCTTGAACTGTATACAATACTTGAATTATCTTTTAAAGTGTCCTATATTGGATGATAACGTTCATAGTGACCCTAGCCTGATGGAATGGCTCCAGGTCAACAGTGTTGGGCCCTGAAGAGCAGTCATTCAAAGTCTACTCGTGGGAGCACTTCGTCTATTAGCCTCTGAATGAGCTCAGAGAGAACTGAGGTGATTTCACACCGATCCTCTTTAACATAGCCATTCTCAATTTAGCCTGCACATAAGAATTATCTGGTGAGTTTTTTAAACTCCTGGCAATTACATCAGTAACTTTTTAAGCTCCCCAGGTAATGCCAATGTGCTGAGAACCACTACCTTAGACTCACATAATGGACCTACTGATTCAGTACTGTCATTATGATGGTGCTGGTTGAGATTACCCGGATACTCTCAATTCCCTTATGACATTCATTCATTCATTTGCCATCTTGATAAGTATGCACTGTTTACTAGGTCTGTGTTAGGTGCTAGGTATTAGGCCAAGGTTATAAAAATAGATTGTAAGCCTCTGGGAACAAAGACCATATCATTTTAGTTCTATGCCATAATCTTAATGCCAAGCACTTGTACATATAATGGGCCTCAGAAGAATTCTGGAGAAATTTTAGAGAAAACAAGGGTGGAAAAAATACTTTAGATGAAAGAAGCGACATCGTGACGATGTAGAGACATTTCTTGTCATCAAAGTGAAACGAGAATCTTCTGATCCCAGGGCACCAGGAGCCTCAACAATTCCAGATATAGAAACTGTAACGCCAAAATGTATGATAATAATAATTCTGTCATAAACAGCTAGATTTTGCCTTTTTTTTTCTCTCTCGTCATTTTATGCTCAGTGCTTCACACAGTACCTGATATCCTGGAGTTGGTCAGTAAATATTTGTTGAATAAATTAATAATTGAACAAGTGAAAGAAAATACTCTCTCAGGAAAGGAAGGATGAATTAACATTTATTGAATACCAATATGCTCTGTCCACACGCCAGGCACCTTGTGTTCTTATGCCGTTTAATAGTCATGGCACATTGTAAATGGTGGGCATGATTATACTCATCTCAAAGCTTAAATAAAATATGAGGCCCAAAGAGTGTAAGGAATGTCCCAAGGTCACAAGGCTATTTGGCAGAGCCCAGATCCAAACCCTGATCTGTCGCAATTTGATGCTCCCGCTCTGGGCATCGCTCTCCACAGAGCAGCAGGACAGTGATGAGCCTGGGACATAATCCATCCAGACCCATCTGGCCCCGGCTCTCCTCTCAGGCTGAGTGTCATCCCACATACCTCCCACCACCAAGCTTTGCTTCCTTTCTTCACTCATACTTATAATTCAGCATCAAATTATCTTATTAACAACATGCTGATTAAGATACAATAGAAGTACCACTATGGAATCAGAGGCGTTTCCATGGAAACTAAATGGCACCCCCCTCTCCCTAACCCTGCAGTTTTATTTGAGTCTCCAGAAGAGGAAAAGAAATACAGAATTTTGAAAATAGCCAGTTCTTGTTGAAACATAAGCTCAGAAGTTGCCAGAAGAAAAGTGAGAAGAAAACCCGTTGGCACTTGCTGGATCTTCCCTCCCTCTCCCTTTTCCTTCTCCCTCTTTATTCTCCTCCACTTCTTCTTCCTCTTCCTTCCCACTTCCTGGGCCCTCCCCTCTCTCATAAGCATTTCTCCTCTGACCGAGAATCTGGAGCATATTATTGAAACCACAGCCCCAAGAAGTCACTTCTATCTGGCCAGAGAAGTGATGGGCTCCTAAGTTTTTATGGGAATTTTCGGCTTCTCACTTGTTAGATATCTACATAAAGTTCTTACTTGGAACTGTGGATTCAATCCATTGCCTATAATCTTTTGTGCTGTATTTTATCCTTTACTTAACTTTTGTATTAGTCTAGATTCTCCAGAGGAACAAAATCAATAGAATAAATAAATCATATAGATAGATAGAGATAGAGATATGACTATATATTTCTATATATTTCTCTATCTCTCTATCTATCTAGAGAGAAACACTGTAAAGAATTGGCTCATGTGATAAGGGAGGCTAAGTCCCAAGAGCTGCAGTTAGCAAGCTGGAGACACAGGGGAGCCAATGGTTAAGTTCAAATCCAAGTCTAAGTCTAAAGGTAGGAAAAGACTAATGTTCCAGCTCAAAGACAGTCAGGCAGAGAGAAAGAATTCTTGCTTACTCAGCCTTTTATTCTAGTCAGGCTTTCAAGAGATTGGATGAGGTCCACCCGCATTTCTTTACTCAGCCTACTGATTCAAATGTCAATCTTCTCCAGAAACACTCTCACAGACACACCCAAAAATAATGTTTAACAAAATATCTGGGCATCACATGGTCTAATCAAATTGACACATAAAACTAACCATCACAATTTCCATTTTAGCAACTTAACCATTGTTCCCTTTAATAATCTTATCGCCTGTCTTCTGAGAGTGTGTTCATTGGCTTCAACCAGATTTTCTGTTCTATCTCTCTCTTGATCTCAGAGCCCAGACTCCCCCCAACCCCCAATTCTAGACTGTCACTGAGACAGATCTGCAGACCATTTTCATTCCCTTTCAATATGACTCACTGCGGGCCCCAAAGTAGGGATAGTTCTCCTCCCTCAGTATCTGTTAGAACAGTGATTTCCAAGGTGTATTCAGACCGTGATAGGCTCCATAGTAAATCGGTAGGAACATGATAGGTACATAGTTGCTGAAGAGATGGATAAATGTGAGATAATCTGCAAAAGAGCTTCACTTCCAAATTACTGAGAAGCGCAATGTATCATATCCTTCTCTTGGATTTTTATGATTTATTTTATTTTTAATAATGCATATTACAGGGTAAGGGCTCTAAAAGGCATTTGTTCATTTCCTCATTGAGTATCTATTGAGTGCCTACCATGTGTAAGGCACTGTTCAAAGCACAGGAAATATAGTTATGCATGAAATAGTTCCTGCTCTCGTGAAGCTTGAACTTTAATTGAGGGAAACAGATAGTAAATAAATAAGTGCTATAAAGAGAAATAAAACAGGCAAGGAGTTAAAAGATTGGGGAGCATGCTATTCCATCCAGAGAAAACATCTCTGAAAAACTGATATTTGAACAAAAGTCTAAAAGAAAACAGGGAGCAATATATGGATGTATTATAAAGGAATAATGCAGCGGTCCTGAAATGGGAGTACGGTTCATATGTTTAAAAAGGAACAAAGGCTGTGTGTCTAGAGCTGGATGGGGAGAGAAGTGGAAGAGGAGACCAGTGAGGTGGCAAGAGGCCAGATTATCTACTGTTTTAGAGGCCAGTGTAAAAATTGTCAGAATTTATTTGGTGTGAGACAGGAAACGGTTGGAGGGCCCTGAGAAGAAGAGTGACATAATCTGGCTAACACTTTAGAAGGATTACATGACATGGTTTACACATTGCAGGGAGGCAAGAACGTGAGAAGGAGATGTGTTTGGAAGTCACCATACTTGTGCAGATGTGACATGACTTGGGGTTGGGCTAAATATGCAATAGTGAAGGCGAGTAGAAGTGAGAAGAGGCTGAAAGTACTTCCTTCTCTGGTGAGAAATTTGTTTAATTCCGTACAATCCGGATGCTCTCAAATTTATTTGACCATTGGCCTTCTCCCTAATTGGCTCTCTGCTCAATTATTGTTTTCAGATAATAGTTCAAATTTAAGTTATTAAGTTAGTGCATTAGCCTCTGATTATTAAATATTATAGAGTTTACCCTATGTCTAGTATATTTCTATTTTAGATTACCCTTTTGTGTTTCCTGTGTGTATGCAAGTACCCCTAGGGGTGGTAACATATCAATCTACCACTAACAGCTTATGTAGATTTATCTATCTCCCTTCCGTCTGTGAAAACCTGTGAGTGTGTGTTCCTCCTAATATAAATTTGAGGCCTCTGTGTGGGTGGCTACACTATTACTTCTGCCCACTGTAAACCTCTGTCTGTGTTCAACCTTCAGATTCCTACTCATCCTTCATTGTCACTTTCTCTATGAAACTGTCCCTGAACACACATGAAGATGCAAGTGCTTCCTCCTGGATAGTTTTGGAGAGGCCTGAGCACATCTCTATTCTAGCATTGCTGCCTTCCATCAGTATGCTCTGAACGTGTGGACGAAACTTCCCACTGCACTGAGGGCTTCTTGAGACAGGGATTCTGAACTGTCCTCTCTGCATCTGCAGAACCTCTCACCATGCATGGCACGAAGCAGGGAGAAACACAAATGCCTGATGAGTGGCTGGATCTGCTGCTAACTACACACACACACACACACACACACACACACACACACATATTTATCCATTGGAAGAAACGATCAAGTCAATAGAGTTTTACAAGGCATGACGCATACTGTAAAAATTATAAAGTGTTGGTTGAGCATAGAAGGGTGTCAGGCAATAGTAATTCATTCAATGGAAATTCTAGCAGGAGGAAAATCTAGAAGGCAGGAAATGCCATGTGCTTTCAGAACACAAGGAGTTCAGAATGATTGGAAGTGCTACAGGGGATGGTGATAAAAAAAAGCAAAGGGGTAGATTAGAGTTTGAACTCTGCCTAATGGGCACAATGGGTACAGATTGATGTTGCTTAACACAAAAAACTTATTTTGTCAAATGGTTGAATTCAATTTATTTGGATTTTCTCCCCAGTTTTTCCTACAGTTGCCATTGAGTCTGAAGTCAACATTTTCTTCATCTGGCACATGGAAAAGTACCAGAAGATAAATATATTGAAGAAAAGGAGCAGGGCATTCATCAGAGAGCACTGAGGGCCACGTGGTTAGGGAACATGAGATCTGTCTCATAAAGATAATAGGAACAAAGGGATTGATGAATTGGGGAGGTGATGTAATTCAGTTGTTAGATGGGATTGGACTGAATTAATGCTGATAAATGTTATTTATGTTCCCAAATTTCTCTCAGTTGGTTCACCTGAAGTTCTTGTGTTATTGTGGGGGAAAAATTGATACTGGATGTAAGTGACAAAGAAGGCAGCTACAATTTGTATGAGGATAAATCATAATTACCTTTATCATAATTATTATCATCATTCCTGTGCTCAGGCAATTAAACACATTTCACATTTTTTTCTCTTTAGGCCTAAAATTCAATACAACAATGGCAGCGAGCCTATGCATTGAGGGAACATTAAATATAATAAAAAAGATTTATATTCAAGTTAATATCTAATATTTATAGCTAAGCTTCTGTCTTATAAGAAATGCCTTTTGTGAATAGTATTTTCAGGTTATATTTCTCTGTTTTTTTAAGCAGCCCTATAAAGAAAATCTCTGCTTTATGTGGCCAATAATTTTTGAGGACACAGTATATTCTATTGTTAATGTCTACCTGAAACATTCATTAAATAATTGAGCATCAGAAGAAAGGTTTATCTCCATATTGAACTAATATGTTTTCTCTTTCTATAGGCTATGCATTAATCAAAACATTGACTGCTCTTTTGGTCTTGATATCTAGGAAGCCCAGAACTAGATTTACTGCTAAACTCACAATATTAATTTTTTAAGGATATTTTTTCCTCCCATTTCAATGCTATTTTTCTTTATGCCTGCTATTTTATCATATGCCACTTCAAATCAGCCTTGGAAATGGATGGAATATAAATGAATATATTAGCAAGCAACAGTATAAATAAATGGGAGACGAGAGAGAGTAATATGGAAATTGTAAGATCCGAAAGGGTAATTCTTCCTGTGTAAATTACAATCAGGAAATACAACCACTGCCCCAGAAGTAACACATTGTCCTAAAACAATGATTTGAAAACAGAAACAGAGATATTTGACAATTATTAAGAAGTGAGGGAAATGGGAGCTGTATTAATAATTTATGTAAAGAAACACTAGAAATTATTAAGATGCCATAATTTACTAATATCACTGGCTACGTACAAAAAATGTTGATAACGCTGCATTTTGACCAAATGCGGAAACAGACACTGCTCTGTGTGAAATGAATTCGGTGAAACCATTTTGCAAAGCAATTTAGCAATATCTGTCAACATTTCAAATGCATATATTTTTGACCCAGTCAGTTTTAGAAATTTGTACACTGCATTCACTCACTTAAGTGTACAAAGGTATTCATACAAGGATGTTTGTTGAAGTATTTGTTGTAAAAGTCCTAGGAAAAATCATTTCAAGTATTCATCAATAGTGGACCAAATAAATAATGGCAATATATATATGTAATGGAATTGTATGCAGTCAGTAAAGAGAATGGAGCAAGTCTTTGTGCATAAACATGGGAATTTGCTTAAAGTATATAATTTAAAATGTTGCAGAATATATTATGTTTACTTTTTAACATACAATCATGCATCATTTAATGACAGGGATACATTCTGAGAAGTGCGTAATAGGTGATTTTGTCATTGTGCGAACATCATAGAGTGTACTTACACAAAGCTAGATGGTATAGCCTACTGCACACCTAGGCTATATGGTACTAATTTTATGGGACCACATATACCACCATGTCATATATTCAATCCATTGTTGACTGAAATGTCGTTATGTGGTACATGACTGTATTTACTTATCATAAGCCATTGTTTGTATATATAAACGATGATAGACAGACACATGGCCTTACATATGCAAGATATTCATATAACAATGGTGCTTCTGGAACTGGTTTGAAGGCATTGATAGAGTGACTTTTATTATTTAACTGATTTCCATTCTGAATTTTTTCCACAAATGTCTATAATTATTATAATTATAACAAAAACTAGTTTTAGAAAAGATCTCATAAAAAGTAAATGTACTCTAAAACACCAAAAGGAACTACATCGTCTCACTTCTTCAACAAAATCCAGAGTAGAAAGGGTTGATTCATCATGAGATTCACCAACCTATAGATTTATATGTGCTAAGAATGTTATCACAAAATATAGGAGAAAGTATGTTTCCCCTGGTCCTGATACCAGGCACAATAACATCAGGAAGATAACATTTTTTAAAAAGACCAACTATATCTTCTGTTGTTCAGAGTGAAGGCAGACTTGTCAATGAAAGATCTATACAGGCAATGGTGCTAAAAACGCCTGAGACTAGACATTTTGTCTGAACAAAGGCATCCGCCACAAACCTGGGGTAAATCTCGCTGTCTATCCTGTTAAGTCTTTTTCTCTTTCTTTTGCATTCTTGTTCTCTCTCTGTCTCTCTCTCTCCCTCCTCCCCACCTGCTCCTCCTCTTTTTCTCCTTCCTCCTCCACCCCCTTGGACCCAATTTATGCTTCAAAACTCTTGCAGTTTTACAACTGCACGGAGCTTAAAATGTTTAACGCTTTCTTTTTTATAGATGAGAAAAATAAAATCTATAGAAAAAGGAAACAATTTAACCAGTACAAACAAGTAAAGATAGATTGTAGTCATCTACCAAGTGCCTACTGATGACTTATATATGTATTAAGATAGGAATGTGTGTATGTGTGTGTGTATATACATATATATTTCACTGATTGAAACATATGGCAATTTTCCAGCATCTGGGAATTAGAAGAGGGTGCCTTACCCATCCTCATTCTTTCCTCAATCTCAATCAAGTTGAAGGGTTAGAATTCCTATAAAGCAGTTATTCAAAGGAAGATGCCTGCCTCAAATTAATCAATATATTCCACAGACCCATGTAAGACCAAGGGCTTTGAGAGCAGACAAACATGACATTCAAACCCAATTTCTTCACTGATTTACCCCAAGAGATTCAGTTCTCCCAACACTAAAATGAGGATAGTAACATCCAACATGGAGTTGTTGAGTTGATGAATGGAATAGACTGTATATTAAAGGCCGGGCTCAGTTTATGCATTTATCCTGAGATTCTTCATCTAGAAACCAAAAAGCCCCTGGGAGGGGCCTTGTGGGTCCTTAGATGAACTTCAGACATGCTGAAACCCTTTCATAGTGTGAGTGTTTTTCTGCACGTAAGCTTTCTTTTCTTTGGGAAAAAGTCCCTAACTTTTATTGCATTCTCAAAGTTGTCTGTGTTCCCTATTATTTTAAGAAAACTGGCTTAAATAGAGGCTGTAATTGCTGGTGTTAATAACAATGATTATAACCACAATAACGTTACCAATATTTCATACAAACAAAAAATATTATTATGATTATTAATACTGTATTATTAATGTTCAATTTCTTGAACATGAGCCAAAATTGGTGGATGAATCACATTTAAATCATTGGGTCTTCGCTTTTACCAGGTAGAATGTTCCGATTTCTTCTTATTACATGAGCCCTTGAGATCTTATTTCACTCTCATCCACAAAGAGGAAGTCATTTCCCCCAGAAAGGCAGGCTAATGAGATCTGCTTAATTTATAGCTGAATCCTTTTATGTGGTCTCTTCATTAACAGGGACGTCTGCTTAATTCAATAGAATCATGTCCACGGTACACAGAGAAGACACTACGACCCCATCCACTCCACGTCCATTTATTACCCTAGTGCCTCTGACATACACAAACAAACCATGTTTTACAAACTGCTTAGAGATTTGATTAAGTCACATCGTGCATTTTGTTGTAACGAGAAGGGTGATTTAAAATCATTAGGCCTAAAATTTAGGTCTCGGTGTGCTTTGCAGTCAAGAGAAACAATTTGTCAACTGGTTGATCTTTTGCTTCTGAAGCTAGTTAACTGATCAATCTAATGTCAAAGGAGCAGAGACAAATGGGAGACATTTGCTATGTGGAAAACCGTCCATGAAGATAAATCCAACATTCTGCTTCATTTCATCTGCAGCTTTCTTTGCAGTAATTGTTTTGGAACACTCAAGGTGCTCTTTGCATAAAGGAAGTGTTGGAAGCTTTAAACCATCTGCGTAGACTAGGAGTTTCTTTCTTTGCTCCATTTTTGGGTAGGGAGGGCCATAATCACTCATTTTAAATGCACACTTGGCAATGAACAAAGGTTGGGATTCTTGACTAGTTGTTTATGGCATAATCAATTCACACGTTTCTGAAATTTCCTGACGTGTTTGCAAAGTAAATCTATTCCTTAGTGAGTTTGATTTTTGCTATGAACATAATGTTGAAACCGGATCTGGAGTAAAATCTTCCCCATGAATAGAATTGCTTGTACCAGCTGTTCCAGTTAGCTACTGCTGCATAAAAAACGACTCCCAAACTAATTGGCTTCAAGCAACAGCCATACGATTATATTTCATAACTTTGTGGATTAGGAATTGAAACTGGGTGGCAACAGCAAAAGTCACTTACCGGTATTCAGTTGGCAGATGGACTGTAGGGTCCAATATACGTTCATTCATGTGTCCGGTGCTTTAGGTGGGGGATGGGGAGGTGACAGGAAGGCTGGGATCAGCTGGGACTGTCAACCAGAGCATCAACATGTGGCCTCTCCAGCAGGCAGTATCAGGCAGTCAAACTTCTTAGGTGGCAGCTCAGGGCTCTCAAAGTTCCTAAAGGCCCTGCTGGAAGCTTCAACGGTTCTTATAACTTAGCGTCGAAGTCCCAGAACATCCCTTGCTACTAGTTAAGCAAGCAGCTAAGGTCATCTCAGACTCTAAGTGAGGGAACCTAGACTTCGCCTCATAAAGGGAGGAGACACGAGGTGTCTACATCCCTCTTTAATTGACCACACATGCACGTTTTGATGCTGTACAAGCTCCCTTAACAAGTTGTTTTACAGCCATCACCTCAGCTTCTAAATGTGCTAGAATTTTCAGCAGGGTAGGTGGTTGGGGGGAGAAGAGAGATAATTGATGAGATAGCTGTTATTCTGATAGCTTACATGGGAACTTCCATTTGTTAACTCTCGGCAATCATGCTGCTTTAGGAAAATCAACAAGGAAACCCTTGCCTAAAAAAGAGGTTAGAGGGCCGGCCCTGTGGCTTAGTGGTTAAGTGCGTGCGCTCTGCTGCTGGCGGCCCGGGTTCGGATCCCGGGCGCGCACTGACACACCGCTTCTCCAGCCATGCTGAGGCCGTGACCCACATACAGCAACTAGAAGAATGTGCAGCTATGACATACAACTATCTACTGGGGATTTGGGGGGAAAAAATAAATAAATAAAATCTTAAAAAAAAGAGGTTAGAAACTTTTGGGGAGGAAATTTATCATAGGTTTTTCCCCCCCCTTTGACATCCCCTCTTTGATTCTTAGATGAGAGATTGCTTTGGAAAATGACTATTTTTTTTCCGCGGCTCTGTAAACAGAAAATTGTTGTGAAGATTTTTACTGATTTTGAAGGCAATCTTTTTTCAAAGTGTTAGTATCACTTTGATTTTAGATTTCAAGTCTTCTGTCTGTCCATCATCCTAGGAAATGGGTATATTTTACAAGGCACTGGACACAGAACAGGTACTCCACAAATAAACTCTGAATCCATCAACACCTTATTAAGCAATTTTTAGACACTCTCTGCAAATGAGACAAGCAAATGACAACAAATGAAACACAATCTCAAGAATCTTTTGTTGTTTGTTATAGTTTATTGATAAATATAAAAAATATATAATACATATAAGTATATTGCAGAACAAAAAAAAGAAAAAATAATTTATTTTTGTTTTTAGAGGAATTTGAATGATTTAAGTTGCAATTGCATTTCCACAGTTGGCTATGAGTGCAATTTTGGACAGTTCTTAGAGCTTCTATTTTCCTGTCTCTGATGTGAGAGTAACAACCGATAGAATTGTTGTCAGTCTTAAATGAAAAAAGTGATGCAAAGCTTTGTTTCTCAATCAATCTTTCACGTGCTTGAAAATCGCCTGGAATCTTGTGCAAAGGCACTGTGGTCCAAAGGAGGGCCTGTGATTCTGCATTTCTAACAAGCTCCCAGTTGAGGCAGATGCCACAAGCCCCTGGACGACAGCTTGAGTAACAAAGCTGGAGATCATCTAATATGAATACACCCTCAAAAATGTTGGTTCCGGGTCTCCATTCCTTCCATCTTCCCATTAGAAATTTCCAGAAGACAGGAATATATTTTTGTATTTGTTCCCAATCTCCAGTTTGATGGTTTCTCAGTTGTGCTCCTCATTTAAAATATTGGCGCTCCTGCGCTTTGTTTAACTCTGCTTGACAATCAGTGATTTGTGATTCTCCTCTTTCCTGAGCATGTTTATAAAACGATGACCTTGGGATTGGAGACTGCTGGCTAGACACAGGGAGCAGACTTTCTAAGGAAGAACTATGAATGGCTATTTCATCCTCAGGGGGTTTTTTTGCTTTGTCTTCATATGCTAATAGAGTCAACATCCCCATTTGCCATTTTAATGTCTCTTAGGAAGCTTCATCTTGGAATTTCCTATGGTTTTTATGCTCATTAGTCTTCGAGGTGAATCAGAGATTCCCCACTATAATACCAAGAGGTTTCTCAATAGATTTTCTTGGCTCCTCCTTGAGTCTTTTGAACGACTTTATAATATTATAACAAAGTTGACTTGGAGCCAGAGAAGGCAAAACTCAGTGCTGGGCTTTCTTTAGTTTTATGGGTTTTTCTCAGAAGTCGAATGCCTCTTTAACGAAGTTTTATAGCTATTAATACTCCACCACTCTAGTTGCTCTAAGAAATAAGTAACCAAACAATAACTTGAAATAGGTAAATTCAGGATTAAGTCGCACTAAAAACTAATGCCTCTTGGTCATAGTTCATGATTTCCAAATGCACATCATTTAGGATGATTGGTAACTTCAGCCTTCTAAGTCGTTCAAGGAGAAAGGTTATGAACTTAAATCACTCCATTAAGCTGACAGTGAGACATATTTTCTGAACTAAAGATATATTTTTATGGCCACACAGTGGATTCTGTTTATCACTCATCATAAACCATAGGAAACCATTTTTGTTTTAAATTAGGTACTCAGGCTTTTGTCCTGTAATCTGTTTCTTTATTTCCTCTTTTCTCTTTTGTTGGTCCATTTTCAACAGCTCCCGATTGTCTTTCATTTCCTGAAAATGACTCCTATTTTATATCTTAGCTTCTTTAAAGGTATTTCATCCTAGTTGAGGTCACCTTAATTTACACCTTAAATTACGGTTCCAAAGCCAACTTCAGTGCTGCTGATATTGAATAATCCTGCTAAAGAGTCCAATTTTAAAATAAGGACAGTCTTATCCTAAAATGCCAGACATAAGAAACCCAGGAATTTTGCATATCTCTTTCTTTAGTACTTTTACTTATTGAATTACATTTCTCCCCTTCCTTTGAGCCACTTAGTCAATTACACTTCATTTACTGCCTAGTCTGGTTCTACAGGCTGTCCCTTCTTAAAGACCATAACAAAGTCACTCTTTCCCAGACTAGGTAACAACCCCAAATCATTTGAAAGTTAAATGACTGTGGAATTTGGGCTTTAGTGAGTTTAAAGCCATCTTGATTATATTTATTAAAATGGGAACATCTTGTCAAAGTAGATTTCTTCTTTCCTTTCTCTCTCTCTCTTTTTCTCTCTCTCCCTGCCCCCTTTTCCCCCTTGATCCATCAATCTCCTTCCTTCTCTCCTAGGCCCATATTTTTGTTGCCTGATTTTACACAGTTGGATCAGGGATAAGCATTAGGCAGGTGCCACAGCCCTATCAACTGAGTGAGTGAGGGAAAGGGATGGGCCCAGAAATCTCCTTGACGAAAAACACTGCACCTTTAATTCACACAGAATTTTAAAAGCATACTTGGCAATCTATAAATGACAAAAAAAAAAAAAAAAAGAGCAAATACACACAGGGTGTTACACTATACTTAAAATGATTTTTTTCTCATAATTTCTAGGGCAATTAAAAGAACACTTTGGCTCAGTATCTTCTTACATGAATGAATAAGGATTGTGGGCCTATTCTTGAGTATCACAGGAGATAAAAGTCTGCTTATTTTGATTCTGAGCGCTCTTGAAAGGTGGATTTGACTCTTTTCTCCTTTGTTTTCTCCCTTGGTTATATTCACTTTTCTATTCCTCTTATCTAGTTTACACATTTGTCTTATCTTTCTAGACCTGAGCTGTTTAATACAGGAGCTATTAGCCACACGTTGCAATTCAGCATTAGAACTATGGCCAGTCCAAACTGAGATGTGGGTACCGGATTCAAAGACTCAGTACAAAAATACAGGATGCAAAATATCTTAATAACTCATAGGAATTACATGTTGAAATGATACTATTTTGGATATAGTGGGTTAATTAAAATATATTAGAATTAATATCATCTGTGTCTTTTTACTTCCCTAGATATTTTTAAGTTACTTGTGTGGCTCTCATTTAAAGCTTATGTTTTATTTCTATTAGACAGTGCTGTTCTAGATCATAAGCCCCTCAAAAGCAGGAATTGGGTCTTCTTCCTTTCCATATAATCAGTGAGTTGATCAGAAGGCACTACGGTTATTAAATGACTGAATGGATATATTGATTAATTTATTATTCATTCCAATTTATACTTCACTCCTAAATATAGCTGTATGCTTCAGACTCCATACATATGTGAAAGCAATTTTCTATGTCCTAGTTCAGAGCTTCCCAACTGCTGGCACCTGGTATTCTTGAACGGGTTGCAAATAGGGCAAATGATTGATCTGTCAGTCCTAGGGGTTGCCAGATGGGATACGGGGCTGTCTGAGCTCCCGAGTCATTGCTTTCCACTGCAAGCAACCTCATCCATTTAATCCAGAATATTGTACAAACATGATGACATTCTCTGTTTATTACAATACAAAAATGACTAGGAAAAACTGTCTATATTTTACACTATGAAACTGAACTTCTTCTATATTTATAAGAAACGACTCAAAAATTAATTTAACCATGAATTCTACTACAATCTTTTTTTCTTTAAACCATTAGAATTGGTGAGTATCAGTCTGAGGGCTAATCTCAATTTAGTGTGTTATAGTATCTTGAGAATTATTTCAAATTGGTATAAAGCTTCCTTTCAAATCTTTCTAAATATGGTAGGTAAAAATAGTATTATTTCTCTGGAATGTATCATTCCTTGGGTTTAATTAAGCACATTTTAGGCAATGGAGATCCAATCTTTTGGGCATTATGAGATAGTACAGTATTAGAACTTCTGACATAATCCTTATGCCAACCTGATGGGGTGAGTATTATTAAATTTGTTTTGCGGTAGAGGAAAGTAAGGTTTGTCCAAATTCACACAGCTATTCTGTTGTATCTTGGGGCATTGAATCTCAGCCTGGTTGTGTCTAATGCCTTAACCATATTTCATAAGTGTGCTTCTTAGGGGAACACAAGCAAACTAAAAGAAAATTAATGACTGTTATAATTTACTGAGATACAAATTTGAGTGTGTCCTCCCTGTAGTTTCTCTTCCCTTTTTATTTCCTTGTCTTGGAGATTTGGTAAGACAGAAAATAGTTGCTTGAATCCAAAGTCTATTCTTAAATTCCGAAAAGAAAATGCTGTGTGTTTTAAAGGGCAAGCAGGGAGGAAAGGGAGCAGAGATTACCAAAGTCAGGAGATAGCACTGGCCGCTGACGCAGGGTCCTGGGCTCCTGTGGGATGCCCCTGCCTCACGGTGGATAAGGAAGCAGCAGAATGCTGGACCTGAAAGAAAGCACACTATTCTTTCAGGCTAGGGAAAGATTATGAGGTAGATACCATTGCCCATGGTTCTCTCCAATGCTGGGTGCTATCTTGTGATTTATAACAGAAAATATGTATTTGATCTTCATCCTGTTACTGGCACAGAGCTCCTAAAACCCTTGGAATTTCCTAAGTGATTTGAGCAACAAAGGTGTCTTCTGTCATGTTGATAAGGTGACTTTTGGACTCCATCTAAGGATGGGGCTGGTTGCCAGGAGAACCAACCATGTGATTAGAGGGTTGGAATTTTCAGTTCCACTCCCCTGACCTCTGGGGAAGAGAGAGGGGCTGGAGGGTGAATGGATCTCTAATGGCCAATGATTTAACCAATCATGCCTGTGTTATGAAGCCTCCTTAAGACCCAAAGGACTGGTTCAGAGAGCTTCCAGGTTGGTGAACACATGGAGATATGGGGATTTTGGAAAAGACACGGAAGCTCCACGCTATCCCCCATACCTTGCCCTATGCATCTCTTCCCTCTGGCTGTTCCTGAGTTATATCCTTTTATAATAAACCAGTACGCTAGTAAGTAAACGTTTCTCTGAGTTCTCTGAGCTACTCTAGCAAATTGATTGAACCCAAGGAGGGGGTCATTGGAACCTCCAATCCACAGCCAGTTAGTCAGAAGCACAGGCAACAACCTGAACTACCGACTGGTGTCTGAAGTGGGGGGCAAGGATGACACAGTCTTGTAGGACTGACCCCTTACCTGCGAGATCTGGCTCTATCTCCAGGTAGATAGTGTCAGAATTGTGTTGAATTGTAGGACACCCAGCCGGTGTCAGAGAATTGATTGTTGGTGGGGGAAAAGTCCCACACATTGGAATTGGTGTCAGAGTTATACTGGGCTATGACAGGGCCCTGGTAGGAACAGAGATGAGACAGCACTGACAAAAACACTTCTCGTATGCCACAAAAGCTTTCATGCCTCCCAGTTGCCTTTTGCACTAACTGCAAAGCCGATCTAGGACCAGTCTGAGGGAATGGGTTGGGGACCACAATGGGATCCAGATGACTGGAGCAGCTAGTCTTCCACCCTGTAGGCTCCATAGCTTGGTTAACTGTCCCTACAGTTGACATTCTAGCAGAACTCTGCAGACACTTGCTCTATCTCTGAAAGAACAGTATTTCCTCTTTGAAAGCAAAGATATACAAAGAGAATTGCTTAGGAAATTCGGTCCTTTTCAAGTCAGCTACATCTGTCTTTGTGCCCGCTGGCCTACCCGCAGCACTTTCCACTGTTTATCAACCTTAATCAACATGAGTGACAGAAAACCTGATAATAGACAAGGGCTGGTCCTGCTGGTGGGGGTGACCTCTTTTGAAATGTCGAGCCTGAATAAGCTGTATTTACATTTCTTTGGGCTCCGGCTTTTACAAGATTTTCATCTTCCACGTAGGAGGGATGAAAGTAAAAGTTATTCTAGTATCCATCCAAAATTACATCTTGGGACAACACTGCAAACTCTCCCTGCATCTCCTCCAAGCTGAGAACTCCTGTGTCAGGATCAGTAGCCACCAGTAAAGCAGCTGCTATAAGCATCTCACGACTTCTGTCTTAGAAATACTAAAATCCGTTAAAAAACAAACAAGGACAGAAAGGTGTGTTTTAATTAGTTACTGTGCTGTAATATAAACCACAGGTAGGATTCTAGGTCAGAAGAACTGGGTCGGACCCCCGCTCTGTTATTTTTCTGGGTTGTCTTGGCCAAGCCCCCAATGTCTCTGAGGATATTCCACGGTGGATATAAAAGAGAAAACAGTACATTGTTTTAATGAGAACTGAATGATGTAGTGAATGAACAGATGGCAGCCACAGTGCTGGCACAAAACTTGGCACATATTAAGTACTTCAGAAATCTGAAATTTCTCCCACTCCCTCATTTTCTCTTTACTTTAATTGGGATCCTCTCAAAGAAAAATTGTCCTGGAAAAAACTAGATCACTTCAGTGTGTTCAGGCCGAAGTATGATTAAGTAATGTGCTCTGGCTGGCCACTGTGGTTTAATACTTAGCTTCTCAAAGTGTGGTGCTTGGCCAAGCAGCGTGAGAGCTTATTAGAAGTAACAGAATCTCAGGCTTCACCCTAGACCTGCTTAACCAGTCTCAGCATTTAGACAGACCCCATGTGATTCCTATGCATATTAATGCTTAAGAAGCGCTGTTTAATCGAAAGAGCACAGATTTATTTAAGAGTTAGGAGATTTTCTAGATTGTTCTTCTTACAAACAAGTAAAGACTATAAATTCTTGGTTTTGTTTCCTCGTCCTTAAAGTGGGTATGTTTCCATACTGTTGCTGGAAAGGTCAGATCTGATCTGGAAGCACAAAAGCAAACTCTGGCTTTAACTGTGTATTACAAATAAGATGCATATAATGCTTTTTGGTTGTAAATACATTTAGATGAAACGGCAAAAACTAAACCAAACACACACACACACACACACACACACACACACACTCTTAATGGTCAGCCACTGCGTCACACAATCGAGATGAGAGAGCAACAAACCTCACTCCCCCGGACACTTCCTGTAACATTTATCACATTGCAAAGATGTTTCTCCTATTTTCCTGCCCAAGAGAAAAGTATTTGCAATTCTGTGAAGCTGCCCTTTATCCAACCCTGCAAGGGCAGAGAGGAAGAAGAAAGGGCATTGAGCCTAGCTGGTGTATAAGACGCTGGGTTGGATCTGTACTCGTCATGTAATTGGGACCTATTTGCAAACACCGCTGCTGTTTGGGGATGAGTGTTATTGTAGAGGACACTTTTGAAAACGGTCCCCGGAGTACAGGCTTTTATCATCTTAGGATTTGAGACGCTACTTTGCTTCTCATCTTTTCTTATTCAATTCACTTTCATTCTTCATTCTTTCAGGGTTTACGTAATATATTTCCCTCTGTGGTCAAAATAGCAGCACTCCTTCTAATTTAAAGATATTTCATCGTTAAAAATTATATTAAACAGTCGACCATCCTCACGGAAGACTTACTTTCCACTTTCTGCTGCAGTCAGCATGGTTGAGATTCAATCTTTCCATAAACTTGGAATCTATTTAAAGCTATTTCCATAAACCTGGAGTCATTTGATACCTTTTCATAGTCTTGCTAACCAACTAACTACCTATTTTAAGAGCCAATGAAATTGACCTGATTTCGGCTAAAAGAGAGAAACACAGTTTAAATTCTGCAGAATCGAGAAATTATAGAAACAGAGTTTATTGGGTGAAAGCAATAAAATTGCAAATGCAAATATTTAGGAGTGTTAGACTATTGATGTTGGACTGTGAACGGATCTTGGGGTTAGAGGGTGAGAGCAGACGCTCCCCGCCCCAAAAGGCAATCTTCACAGTTACATTTAAGCCAAATCCACTTGTGACTCACATCAGCACTTTTTTCTGAAGGAAAACATATTATTACTATTAATGTTATTTTGCTGTTTGTTAAAATAACATATCCCCATTAGAGAAAACTGAGAAAACACCTAAAATCAATGAAGAAGGAAAAAAAAATTTTTCTTTAATTAGGAGCAACTTTCATATCTCTGACATGTTTCTCTTTTGTATCTCTTATGTAATTGCGACCTATTTGCAAACTTAAATACATTACACCCTTCTGCTAGTTACAAATGTTAATTTAAGAATTAAATTTAACAAATTGGTGGGAAATGCAGTGTTACACCAGTATCTTCCTCCCCGGGTTACCTGAGGGTCTCTTACACAGTTTAAGTGGGTGGCCTGATTTATTTCCACTCTCAGGAAGGAAGATTCCTGGTGTTTCCTTGCCCTGTTGACTCCACTGCTATAGCTGGTCCTCCTTACAAAATGGTGTTGAGTACGTGACATAGAGGATGCTGTCAGAGGGAAATGATCATTGACGTTAGAGATCAATCAAAGGTGGTCAGAGAAATTTATGTTACAGGTGGTAAATGTTAACTGAGACCTAAAAGATGATACAGGCTCCAAAATGCAGACTCTTGACAACCACACCAGGAAAATGCTTTTTCCACACTTGCATGTTTAAACCAAGCAAATGCAGACCTGCACATACCCCATACCTCCTTGAGAATTGTGCAGGGATGGTTGTGGCTCAGAAGCAGATCCTTCCCTCCAGCAAAGTGAGTCTCAACCCTGATTGCCAAGGGCCTTTAAAATTTTGACGTCTCGTCCCACCCCATAGCCAATTATATCAGAAAACCTGGGGGTGAGGAAAGACTGGGCAGCACCATTTTTCAAAGTTCTCCAGATAAAGCTAATATGCAATGAAGATGAGAAGCACTTCTGCAGGCATTCACCAACCAATGGAATGCTTTAGACAATAAACAAATCAGTGAGTAAAGAGTTCTATGGAACAATAGATATGTGTATGGGATTCTGTAGGAGAAAAAGAAAAGCAATTTTCTTGTCCAACTTTCTGTATTTTATAGAAGATGAAAATAAGGACATAGTGGAGTAAATGAACTTGGGAAAGATCCTCCAAAATTAAGATCACATGGATTACTTTATTTGTACTCTTTTCTCTCACAAATAATAATAATAATTATCTCAAGGGAAAGCAAAAGACAGGCATTTCCACTTCTAATAGCCAGGAAGCATAAAGGAGGTGCTTGATATTTGTATTTTGATGAAACTCAAATTGGTGAGCTGCTCATCTCATGAAGATTTTGCCCAAAAATGGTTCTAACATACAAATTAGATTTGGACAACACTAAAAGAAATGGGAAAAAAGAAAAAGCCACAATATTACCCCCCTAATTCTCTCACTTTGGCGTGTGAACGGTTTCTATCATTCCACATTTCATTTGAGCGCTTCTCTCTGTCCATGCACATTTTGCATAGTGGTATTCATAATGTGGGTATAATTTTGAGTTCGTTTTTGCCTAAAATACATTATAAATATTTTGAGTCTTGCCGTGTAATTTGTTACGGCAACCCTAGGAAACTAATAAACCTGTTAAAGGGTTTGTACTTTCTCATGAGTGCAGTAAGCAACCATTGACATGTTTAAAATAAGACAGAATGTGGTCATACTGAAAAGATAACTCTGGATGGGAAGCCAGTGGGAAGTGGAAAGATGCGAGTCCTGAGGGCAGAGAGATTTCATTCATTCATTAATTCATGTATTCCTTCCTTCACTCGTTGTCCAAATAGTTCACATGCTAATTAACTATGTACATGGCACTGTGCATGGGTCTAAGAACAGAGAACAAAATCAACTCTGTACACACGAACCTTGGAATTTAGTGAGGAGGTTGACAAGGCAAAAGGGCACACGAAGAATCACAAATTGTGTGCACTGCCAAGAAGAAAAGGAAGAGTGAAAGATGGCGGTCAGGAAGTGGGTGGTTTGTGGGCCCACAATTGCTGCAGCTTGTGGGACACAATTAAGAGTATGAGATTTATTCCAGATACAACGGGAAGCGAGTAGAGACTAACTTGCGCCGTTTGCATTTTATAATGACCCCGCTGTCTTCAGGGTGCAGAATAAGAAAGAGTCGAAATGGGGCGATCAGGGAGGATGCTGCACCAGTCTTCCAGCACAGGTTGATGTGGCTTAAAACTAAGGCCTTGGAAGTAGAAATGGAGAGAGTTGGTCAGATCCAAGATGTACTTTTGAAGCAGAATTAACAGCGTCTGAAGAATGGAAGCCCTAGGTCAGGTCAAAGAGGGTAATGGCTAATGGGTCTTGTCGAATGGCTTTTCAATTTCACTGAAACCACCACATTTTACATATAGATGTTTCACAGTAATGTTATCCTTGTTTCTATTAATATATATATTATGCATTTAATGGCTTTATTATACGTTTCTATGATTATCTGAACCGAATATAGCTGTTGAACCTAAATGGATTTTCTCTCATGTGAATTTTACCTTTCCTTTCTATTTCTACTTCTACTGAGAATTTGATCTTTTTCATCAAGTTTTGTGAGTTGGTTTCTCATCAGATATAAAAGTCATATTATGTCAGTTATATTTGGTGTCAATGTCTTTTCTTGCTTTGTATTTTTAATTTTTATCATATTATTTTCCCATACATGAATTTTTAAAATTTGTACAATATCGAATTCATCGCTTTCTTTTTGATTTTCCCTATGGGTTTAAAGCTGAGGAAGTTGTTATGCTTTGCAAGATCTGACTAGTTCTATTTTATTTTATTATATATGTATGTACACACGTGTGTTTACAGACATACATATACGCACACACATACTTACCAAATTCATTTATTATTTGTTTTGACATATCCTGTAAGGTGTGGGTAAAAATTAATTTTTATTCTTCAATAGCTATCAAGTTTTACCCGCATCATTTGTTAGATGATTATTCTCTTCTCCATTACTATGAAATCTACTCCATCACATATTAAATTCCATATGTGTTATCAGATATTTTTCTTGGGCTTCTATTCTGTTCCTTTGATCTAGATTCCTGTGTTTGTTGAAGATGGAAGCATACCCCTACTCTTTGCTGCTACCAGCAAAGATTTTCTGCTGGAGATTTCTTTATCAAAATAATATTTGATAGACATACTTATTGATTTTTCCAGGATAATAAGCCTCTTATATTTTTGGTTATTATTTAGTTAAATGTATAAGTATTTGAAATTTATATGTATGCATTTGTTTCTTAAATTTTGTATTAAAGATTGAAGATTTTAAACTCTGTGGGGACCCACGTGCATTTCTCTCATTGAATCCCTAGCAGTCAGCATAGAATATGATACCTATGCAGGGCTCAAAAATATTTTATGAATGAATAAGTGAATCAATACATTTTAGTCAACCACATCTATATCTCAAAATTAACCTGGAAAAGTAATTTTTATATTGTTCAGTTATCCCATGCAGAGCGATAGAGCATTTCCCTTTTATGCAAGGCTACTTTTATATATTCTACTTGCAAATATAGGTGACTAATATTATGTGTTATGTTTACTGTAAAAGCATTTTGTTTTCAGTATTGAAAATGGGATTTAACTTTTTGTTTTTATCGTCTAACAGATTACTGCTCTTTACAGAAAAGCAACTGATTTTATTAATATGGTAGTCAGCCAATATAATAAACATTTACTGATTCAAGTGACATTTTACTTAAACCTAAGATACCTTTTATTGTAAGATACACCATTGATTTAATAACAACTTAAAATATAATCATATTAAATAGATACACGATAGTAAGACTCATTTCAATTTTGGATTTTTTAAAAAATGAGACCTAGTAGTAACGTCATTCAGTAGTTTCTATTTAATTATTTGGACTGTGCGCAAATAATCTGCAAGACATGGCATCTGTAATGCATGGCATTTTCTTGCTTTTTTCCCATATTTTTGTGTTGTATTTTATGATACTGACCAAAATTTCAAAAATTGTATTAGTAAATATATTGTTTTCCTTATTAAGAATGACGAAAACACTACTTTTTTCATTTGGCACATATTCACTGAGTCCCCACCCTGGAGACATAGCAGACAAAATGTGCATAAAACTGAGCACAGGGAAGAGGGACATACGAAGGCCCAGCACGGAGAGCAGGGCTGTACAGGTGGTTACTTCTGGGTGAATTTCACTGGGGTAATCCCAGTGCCAGACTCCATTAAAGTTGAGAAGAGATTTTTCACCTTGGCTGCACATGAGAAGCAGTTGGACTCTTCTCTCACAGATCCTGGTTTATTTGTTCTGAGAGGGGCCCATGTATAGGTGTGCTCTTCAAGCTCGCCAGGTGGTAGAAAGTGAAGTCAGAGCTGAGTTCCGTGTTGCCAGTGGATAGGTCATGCTGGTGGAGAGGTGTAAGGAATACCTGTTTCCCAGGGATTCTCAGAGCCTTTATGGCCTAAATTACATTTTAAATGCCCAGGAGAGATACAGAATTACTAGACTACATCTGTTCCTATATTTTCCTAGCCTCAGAGTTACAGCTTAATATTTAATATTAATTTATTGCAATTTAATATTTCTTTTCTAAGAATAATAGACTAATTTTCTCTTCCCTACTGGATTCTAAGCACCATGTGAGGAAGGATCATATCTGATTTTACTCTACACCACAGCCCAGTAGCTACAGTTTCCCGAACAGAATGGACCACGGCTTTTTTTTGGTATCTCACATGACTCTTATTCCAAAAACCACATTTTTGGAAAATGCTACTGTAAAATGATTTATTTTGAGGGTTGCCATCCTTTTGTGTTTCCCAGGGTTCTCTCATTTGATGGAGCTCGGCAGCTCCTCAAAGATGCAGATAAACAGGAAGAAGAGAAACCATACCCATATATAAAACTGAGATTTCTCAATGAGCTGATGAACGCGTGTCAGTAGACAATTTCCAATTCCTAAAATAATTGACTACTTCTTCACTTCATGAACAACAAAAAGCCTCTATGACATGCCAGGCACTGTGCCTGGCCCCAGGTATCAAGCACAAATAAACAAACATTTATTGAGGGCTTGTTACGTGTAAGAAATTGTGCTAGATTCTAGAAAAGCATGGATAAGTAAACAATGCATGGGGGTTCCTGAGCTGGAGCTTGCATACCTTTGGAGAACTCACATTTTAGTGAAAAAGACACAACACAGCTTTTGACACCACTAACCATCCCCTATCCCTTCAATCTCTTCTCCTCTCTTTCTTTTCCTTCTTTTAAATCTCTGGCCACTTTGCTGTACTTTTCCAAAATACGTCTCTTAAAATAGTATCCCCCAGGGCCCAATTTTCTTGCTTTCTCTCACTTTCTCTCCTTACTCCTTCCTTTATTTTCCGTCCCTAGATAATCGTATCCATCCTTCTGACTTGGTTCGTATATGCCAATGAGACTAAAATCCTTTCATGATGTTTAATGAATCTTTAGAGTTCATAAACTCATGTGAAGCATTTATTGAGCCATCTTATTGCCTCCCTATAGGCCTGACGCATAGAAGATTCTAAACGTTTTGTAAAAAGCGAGTTTATTAAATGCTCGTTTACTGAAATATGCTTTATGTCAGCATTGGGCTCTAGATTTATGAAGAATGAATCTTTGCCCCAAAGAGTTCACATACTGATGGTGAGCGGTGAGGGGAGTCAACGCAAAGTTGAGATAGCTAATGCAGCTTTAAAGTGTAGGTTTAGTGAGGGGAAGTAGACAGAGATGATACTAAAACACATGGTTTAGAACAGATTGTAGAAAGCAGTAGAAATATCCACCCCCACCTCCACCCAGGAGAAAGTTGAGAAAATTCTTGATCTTTCCCTGTAACTTGGCTGATTGCTTCTGGAAGGGGGAGGAGTAACATGCTTGGAACACCCAGACCCTCACTTTCCCTGCTCTAGGGCCCCATCAGGTAAAACGTTTTCTAGAGTCAGAGAAGGAGAGGGGGCTGTCTGCCCAGGAATGATGTAGCCTAGAGTCAGATCCAACAGACACCTTTTATTACCAGAGCCTATTTCCTATTAACAGGTCTTCTTGATGGAAGCTCCTTTTTTCAGGGTAAATATATACTCTTGTTAATTAATATCACTTATAATGACAAAGAATAGTAAATGAATTTTCCCTACTGCCAGTACCCCAAATTCCCAAGCATGTAGCTCCCGTTAACTCATTGATGCACAACGTGGACTTTTCCCCTCAAGACTGCATACATTGCTGCCCAATTATCTCCAAAACTTCTCCTTAAACACCCCCTTAAAGTGGAGCAAGCAGATTGTGAATGTCCTCCCTTCTAGTTTCCATCACGTACACATGACTTTCTTATCATTATATCATTAGCGCAGTGGAGGAGGGTGGCTGTTGCCTGGGAGATCAGGAGGGGTGCTGCTCTGCCGGGGTTTTGCTCAGAACTCAGTGCCACATGGAGAGACACCAACCATATTTTTGTCCCAGCTCTTGCTCTTGTAGGCAAGAATGCAAATACTAGTAAGTTCTCTTTCCTTTTTCTTCTTCTTCTTGCCTCCTCCCCTCCTCTCTTCTTCCCCCTCTTCCTCCTCCAAATTCTTCTTTTTTTTTTTGTTATTACTTCCCAAGGTCTCTTTGAACTCTAAACTTAATAACTTAACTCTTTTTATATCTAACCGACATTGATTCCTTTGACTCCTTCAATACATAGACAAGACTTTACGTCAACACAATTTGGACCACCCACCCAATAGCTTTAATAATTTTATTTCAATCAACTCTTAGTCTTACTTTAATGGCTTTTAGCCTTGTTCTAAACAATAATTTCCATAAAATTGCAGGGTTTGTGCTGCTTTATATTGTTTTACTATACATTTAAATAAATATGTTAAAATTAAAACCTGCTCATCCAATTCATGTCGTATACACTCCCCTTAAATTCCTCTTGTATATACCTGGTGATACCCATGGAGGGCCTGCTTTAAATATATTTTTCCTTGTTCACTTTAGGAGCTTTCCTTAAGTAAAAATGCCTCTTCTCGTGTTATTTCTTCTTTCACACACTGAGGAAGTTGAGGAAATGGCCTTTATTTATTTAGGGGATAGAAATTCTAGACCTTGTGCAATTTACTCCAGTCATACTGAATTACCTATGGGTCCCTGAACACAACAGCTATTCCACTGTATAAGCTCCTTATTTATTCTGTTCCCTCTTCTTGTAAAACCTTTCTCAATTTTGTACTTTATTTGTAATTTCTCAAAACGTATCTCAGATAATATCAGAAAGCCATTTGGAAGCCTCTAGTTTGACTTAGGGACCCACTCTGTCTTCTCAGAGCACCTTGACACATGTCTATGAGAGTAATTATAAAATTACATTCTTATATGTATCAATACAACTTCCTGTGAAGCAATCAAAGAGTGTCTTAGGAATCCAAAATTTGCCTAAATTCCTCCTGTGTCCCCAGGGCTTATTATAGCATCTGGAGAAAGAAGCCACCCAACGAATGTCTGTAAACTGAATTCAGTTGCATCTTCTTTCTTAGCCTTACAGTGTTTTCCCAGCCGTAAATTGAAAATATCCCCCTAACAATCCCTAAATTAGTTCCAAGCACAACTCTCACATTCCCAATAGCATGACTTGGACTGCCTTGCCTTACTGTTTTCTTGAGTCTTCAACGTTTAACTCTTAGGACTGGATACTTGCAGGATGTATGTATTGAGGAAAGAAATGAAAACCCAAAGAAATGTTTCTTTTGTTGTTGTTTTTCAAACAGATGGCAAATTGGGAAGATTCACATTCAATATATGAAGAAACATTTTCTCCTTATTGAGGACTTAGGTTTTGTGATATTCACTATATGTATTAGTACTTTCGAGAAGAAAGAAACAGATTCTCAGTCCCTCATGAATTTGGTGACAGAGTGGAAGCAAGTGGCACGTCATGAGGACCAGCGTGCTGCAGCTGTGGGACCTCCATGGGACCCCCTGGTGTGATTTCCTAGCATCAGCTGTTTGAGTCACTGGAGGTCTACACTGGCTCTGATCTTCTTAATTATCTGCCAAAAGGTCCAGCTTAAAGTATACCTCTTCCCACCTCCTGCTTGCAACAATGTCCGCACAACAGAGCTTGTCAAGCAATGCCTAATGTCAAACACCTTGTCATGTTACCATTTCTCAGACACACACTAGCAATGCAGGCACTGCTGTCTGAATTGCTTTTCCCTGCCCCTTCTCCACTTTCTCCCTTGGCCTCAGACTCCTCCCTCAACCCAAGAACAGGAGTATACCGTGTGATTATGTGCACCAACTACAGAGTGAGACATCCTGAATTCAAACTCCAACGTGGCCACTTTTAGCAATTATTTAACTTCTCCGTGACTCAATTTCCACACATGTCAAATAGAGAGAGTAATAATACCTAATTCAGAATACTTATTTGAAAATGAAACTATGTTCATTTATGGACCATGCTCAGTTAACATTATTATTTTTTCTATCTTCCTATATGTTGGTTAAAAACAAAAAAGAAAAAACAGCATTTATTCTGTCAGCTACTTTCAGGTTTGTTGAGGCCTCATGATATTAAAGTAAGTTTATTATTCTCAATCTACAAAAGAAGAAAATGAGGCTCAGGGAAGTTCAGAATTTTGCCTACGTCCACACTGTTAGCAAAAATCACGAGTCATGATTAAAAGCCGGGTGTTTCTGAATCCAAAGCTGTGTTAGTTTTCTTCTTCTCTCCTGCAGTGTTTTACTCATGTCTCTCTGCCAGCATCCTTTATACGGCTCTGAAGTTGTTTGTCTGTTTCTGCAGCAAAGCCTTGCGAGTGTGGAGGGCAGGGATCCCCAACCATCTTCACCTGTTGGGCCTCCCTCAGTGCCTGAAACAGGAGGGCAATCATTAACATTCATTCAGTAAGTCAGCCAATCAACTCCTCTTCTCATGCACGCCTCCACAAAGCACTGTGGCATTTTCCGTTTTCGGGAACGTTCCGCTAGACTATTTCCAGAGCCTTCACTTGGGGGATGCTGATTCCCTAGTGAGAAATTGGGAAACAAACAGAAGTTAAACAAGAATTAAAGCTCCTGGCCTTTGCTTTGGGTTTAATGTCACCTGCCTCCTTCCAAAGGGAAGAGCGGAGGTGCCCATCGCTCTCCATAGAGCAGAAAGACTATAGGCAGCAGTACCAGGCACATCTGTATTAGAACTCTGCCTTTGCCACTTACAGCCTGTGTGGTCGTGGGTGAGTCACTGGCTTCCTGGAAGCCACGGTTTCATCTGTAAAATGGGCTATTAATCCCCGTTCCAGATTTGCTATGAACATAAGAGAGATTCCAGCACACAGCGGGCACTCCATAAATATCTATTCACTTAATCATGCCTTCTCTACCACTTTATCCCCAGTCCCACAAAGACGTTCAAGCTGGGTCAGTCCTCACAATTGAATGAGCGCTCCAAGATTCCAACTGTTCCTCTCTCCAACAGCCCCTGGAACCCACCACTGATTTCCCCAGGGTGCAGTTCACTGTCTCATGAATTCCACAATGCTAAATCCCCTTCCTACCCTACCCTTTGGTGGAGTCCAGCGATCATAACCTAAAAAGACGGATTCAGGACTACACAACCCATCAGTATCTTTCTTAAAAGAAAATGTGCCTTGTTGATAAGATTGAACAAATACTTACACACCATCTATGTGCCTGGCCTCCACTAGTTGTCTTCAGGTACGTGAACTCATTTAATGCTCATCATGACCAGAGCAGTTGGGTTATTATCTCCATTTTATAAATGAGACCATAGAGATTCAGAGAAGTTCTGGATTTATGCATTAATTGTGCACATATTTACTGAAGACCTTCCATAGAGCCAGGAGTCATGTGACATAAAGGCAATACAAAGATGGTTAGGTCACAAAGCACACCACCTGAGTTCATATCCTAGTCATGTGGCCCATGATGAGCAATGTGTGAAAGCTCGCTGTGCCTCTGTTTGCTCTAAAATAGGGATAGAATTTTTATGAGATTTAAATGCATGAGATGCAGGATGAAAAACATTTAGCAATTTCTGCCATATCGTAAGTGCTCAGAATGTGTTTGCTATTATTAATAAATAGTTCATTTCAGTTTCACAGTGGAGGAATTAACAAGAGTAAGTCCATGCACAAAGAAGGAATAATCAAGCTCCAGGGGAAGGGAAGGCTCTAGGCTGAAGTGACTCCTCGGTTAGCAGGCATGCAGATTAACTAGACTCCTCATCCAGTGCTCTGGGATATATGTTACCTTCAAGAGAGAATGTCTCTCAATGCAGCTCGGCTGCTAAGGAGAGCTCAGTAAATGCTCCCAATAACTCTATGTGGAATCAAATAAAAATACAGTCTGTGTCCAAAATGGTCTCCAGTAGAGACATAAAAATGCATCAAATAAATTTGCTGTGTTTTCATAAGGGCTCAAAAGACCTCTTCCTAAGGACAAAAATTAAAAGTGTGTGGAATTTAGTGCACCATAGATGATCAGAGAGCATAGTCTCCTACTCACAGGTCCAGGAACGCCTTGCCTGTCTGCACAGCTCACAAAAAGTGATATAAAGAGAGAGAAGACGAGTCTAATAATCAGAAATATCAACTCAGGACTCCGAATTCATCCTTCAGTTGTTTTCCTCCCAAATAGTGTTCTTTGGGGAGTACTTGGAAGAATCGTTTCTCCTGAGAAAATATCACTGACATTTAGAAATGATACAATTTCCAGTTATGAACCATCCTTTGCATTGCCTCTGTTTTAACAGGAGAGAGAGGTGGTGGGGAAGGGAGCAATAGTAGTCTTCAGTCACAGGGGAGAGAGGAGACAAACAGAGTTTACTCCTGAAAAATAAAATGGTCCCACTCAACTACAATTGATAAGAAATAGCAGGTGTGGGATGTCCACGACATACTAGCTCTATGCTGAGTGCCTTACAGGTTTTTTTCTTTGACTCCTTAGCCCAGGTGAGAGGGGCATATATTTCCCTATTTTTCAGATGTGGAAACTCAGGCACATATTTGGGAAGTGAATTGCTTGAGATTACATGGAGAGTAAAAAGCAAACCCAGAATTCATATTCAGCTCCCTGGATTCTGCAAGTCATGCATTAAATCATTACGGTGTTTCCAAGGGACTTAGATTCACCTGGAACCTGTCAGCCTTCAGGGCTGAGAAGCACCCACTTGGAAATCCTAACGTGGAAGGTGTGAAGATCCCGGCTTCTCCTGTGACATAAACCTTGCTTCTATTTAGTGTTCGCTGGAGTTGCAGGTTCTAGTTTGTCTTCCTCATACTTAAAGGAAAAGAGGGGAAAAGAGGAGATGACGTTTAATTTTGTTGGGGTAGAATTTTTCTTCTGTCAGTATTGAACAGACAACTGTCCTTGTCCTGGCATGCAAAATGTGACTCTGTTATTGTCAGATGTGTTAAGTGTGATGAAATTGTCTTTTCTCTGTCAAATCATCTTCAGAGAGGTAGTGGGGCATGGTCCTCACTGTACTGAACTTGACATAGAAATATAACATCTGAAAAGGATGATAATATTTATATCCCAGGCCTGTTGTAGGAATAATGTGATGTTTTCAAAGACTCTGTAGAATGCCCAGCACGTAGTAGGAGCTTCGTGAATGTTCTCCTTTTATTTGTTAAAGATGGGATAATGATTATTATAGGCATTAGTGAAGAATAGAAATGAAATAGACTGTGCTGTTGAACACTATATTTAGTTTAAAAAGAATTTCCTTAGGAAATGAGTGGAAAACGTTTTTGCATTTGCAATAGAGCAGAAAACAAGGGGATTATGGATATCAAGACTTGACTGTAATCACTAGTCAGAGATAAGAATTACAACACAGGCTCCTCTAAGGAAGAGTGAGGAAGAAGTTTGGATTGGAGTTCAAATAGATTTGAGGAGATGAGAGAGAATATGAAAACTTTTCTGTGGTTACTTCAGTAGGATCACTGAATATGGGAAAGAGGAAAGAGAAGTCACATAAAGTTTCCTGAAACAGACTGTGGAAAAGTTAATGGATAATTTCAGGGAATATTTTATCATTAACGTTGTCATCATCGTCGACATCAGCATAAATTGTCGATTAATTTTTTTCTGAATATATAAAACTACTCAAATAACAACTAGCAAGTATTTACTGTGTGTTAGACACTGCTAGCGCGTTATTGTATTTAATCTTCACAGGAACCATTTAAGGTAAATACTATTTACATGTTATAGACGAATAAGATGAATCTCAGAAATGAGTACTCATCTTCAAGTGCTTGCAATTTAAACATGGAAGGCATGGTGATTACCTGATATAGATTGAGAAGATAAAATATGCTGGTTATTTTGTATGCATTGTCTCATGTTATCATCAAAACAATCCATGACTTCATTGTCATCACATCCATTAAACACATTAGGAAACTGAACTTCACAGAGTTTGAGAAACTTGCCCAAAATCACGGTTGTAAATGGCAGAGGAAGAGAATCCTGGTTTGTCTGATTCTGCCAAGGCGCTACATGGGAAACCAGGCAAAAACTCCATAATCATGGATAGATATGCTTAGTTTAAGACTGTCAGTCCCAGGGGAAAATCAATGAGCAAAGTCATGCCTAATGGCCCAGTCCTTTTCTTTCAACAAAGCCTGAATTTATTCATTTATGGTCATTAGTCGCACATAATCATGGCCAACCCACCAGGTAAACAGCTAATTATTTTGGTTGTGTTATAAGCAAATAAACTTGCTTGTCTGCAAAATGACAAATGGGACCTGATCAGCAGAGAAATCATTGTTCCAGGGTTGCAAATTCCCCAGAGTCTAATGAACAATGGCTTACTGAATGAGCAATTGCAAAACAAAAAGATTACATTACTGTGGTTTCGTTAGAAACAGAGAGCAATCCGTTGGCTTTAATGCCTTTGCAATAAAGAACTTTGACAGTTGTGGGTTGGGTGGCTGAGAAAGCACACTGGGGAATGCTCATGCTTTCAGCATAACTGTTCAGGCCACTACAGCACTCCCTGGGCACAGCCCAGCATCACGCACCACCTCCAGGACTGCGTGAATCCCGGAACTTTCACTCTGAACCCGGTGGCCTAGTCAAGGGTAACACCACATGTACCAAGCCAAAAGCTTTCTTTGGACGGGTCGGCCTGGTGGTGTAGTGGTTAAGTTCCCACGCTTCACTTTGGTGGCCCGGGGTTTGCAGGTTTGGATCCCGGGCACAGACCTATGCACTGCTCATTGAGCCATGCTGTGGTAGGCGTCCCATATACAAAATAGAGGAAGATGGGCACAGATGTTAGCTCAGGGTCAATCTCCTTCACCAAAAAAAAAAAAGGTTTCTTTGGAAGCACATAACACATGTCTGTGCTTTGTGAATCTGGAGCACTCAGACTGTGCACGAGCTTGTTAAAGCAGGAGGCAGTGTGCCCACTAGCCGAAAAGATGAACGTCGGACTCAATCAGATCTGGTTTGGATTCCAGCCTCTTCCACTTACTAGCTCTGTGCTTTTGGACAAATGGCTTAACTCTTTTGCAGCTAAAGCATCTTATCTATAAAATGCGGGCAATGATTTCTCACTTCCTCTCAGGATCCTTGCAAGTATTAACTAAAAGAATGACAAAGCACCGAGCTGGAACACCAGACTGATGACTGCCTGGGAGTGTATGTGTGTTTGACTCTGACATTCAGAGAAGACAAATCAAGTAGGGGCAGCAGTGAGCAGGATGTCCCAGCAAATCATGCTCCAAGCAGGACCATGGTTTTGGACTTTGTAATTTCTCTGAAATTTTTACAGGATGAGGGACTGAGGAAGCAGGATCAACCAAAGAGCAGAGTAAATACAGTTAAATGGCTTTGCACAGATTCGGCTTATGCTCTCATAAGTAGCTTATTCACTCCAGTTTTAGGAAAACAGGAAGTAATAAGATTAAGGATCTAAAGCTCAAATGAAAACATAATGTCAAACCTAGTCCAAGTGGGATTTGGGTTCAGGAAAGAGATTGAAATACTCCATAAAATTAAAGGAGGGTGAACAGGCTTACAACAAGCCTGGTGCACACATTCTCTTTGTATTTTGTAGATTCCTAATGGAGCACTACATGGAAAATAATAAATTGAGAGGGTTTATTAAGGAAGTCCAATGCTGAGTGGAAATATGGGCCAGGCATTCTCAGGATATGCACACTAAAGAGTCAGATGCAGCATTTACCATTAGGGACTCAGCAAGGTATGGAGAAGTGGCCTACAAACTTTTTGACGACAGGGCACTCAGTAGAGCAAAAATCCCTACCTCTGCTTCCCCAACTCATCCCTATTTGCAAGATCTTGGTTACAACGAATAGTTGGAGAGAAATGCCCCCAAGTTGCTTATCATTTCTATCATAAGATATATATAGTTGTGTATATGATTTTAAACTACCACAAATCAAAGTAATTCAAACTTTAAAATAATCAATTAGCTTTATGGATCATATGGCAAATTATTTAAATTGTAAAATTTCAGGTGTAGTCTATTAGTAATCAAAAATCACCTCAAATATAAGCATATTTGAGATAATTATGGGCATCTGTTTTAGAAATGAGTATAGATAATAATATATTTAAACTGCAGTTCATGCAAACTTTAAAGTTCAGTTAAAAGAATGTTATAAGAATGTTTTACAAATATGCATTACTCTCTCTCTAAGGACAACTAAACACAATAAACTAAATTGCTAATGAGGAAATTAAACTCAAAGTAATTTGCAATGAAAAGCAAAAACAGGATAAATTCCATCACCAATTCAAGGGAAAACTGCTGTTCCATCTTTTTCGATCAAGTTGTGAAATTCTCAAAATCTAAGTGTGCCCAATAGCAGCTTTAGTATTTGCAAAGAACCGCCATGTTAGTCAAACTTTTTATTTATTTATTTATTTTTTGTGTGTGAGGAAGATCAAACCTGAGCTAACATCCATGCTAATCCTCCTCTTTTTGCTGAGGAAGACCGGCTCTGAGCTAACATCTATTGCCAATCCTCCTCCTTTTTTTTCCCCAAAGCCCCAGTAGATGTATGTCATAGTTGCACGTCCTTCTAGTGGCTGTATGTGGGTTGCGGCCTCAGCATGGCCGGACAAGCGGTGCGTCGGTGTGTGCCCGGGATCTGAACCCGGGCCGCCAGTAGCAGAGCGCGCACACTTAACCACTAAACCACAGTGTCGGCCCTTAGTCAAACTTTTTAAAAAATTACTGAATAGTCCTCAGGAAATTCTAACTTTTATAAGGCATTCTTACTTCTAGTAACCATTATTAATACATTGATTGGTTTACTAGCAAATTAAAAAAAAATAAATAAAGATCAGTTTTCAGTGCAGTAGATGAATACACTCATAGACTCAGGACTATAATAATAAAAAAATAAACAGCTTCTATATATTTAGCATTGATTATGTGCAGATACTGTTCTAAGTGTTTTGTGTGTATTTATTAACTATCACTCAATCCTTCAAACTCCTCAAGAGTATCAATTGAGTAGATACTAATATCAACTCATGTAAAGATAAGGAAACTAAGAGATTATATAACCTAACCTAGTTTGAGAATTTCCTGGTTTCAAGTCCTGTCTCTTCCACTCATTTTCCGATTTTCACTAGTCAAACAATTTTTCTGGCCTCTTGTTGCCACCTCGGTGAAGTATCCGGGTTTTAAACAAATAACACGTGTACAATTGTTTCCCTTTAGAGCCAAGCGCACAGCAGGTACCGAGTAAATGTTAATCTGAACTGAAGTTCAATTTGGCAAGAAAGAAAAAGAGCTACTCAGATCCTTTAGTCTGTATCTTTTATCTAAATACATTTTTCTCATATGTGTTTCTTGAGACATTTTACCTTATGCTTTGCAATATCTTTATTTTACTAGCAAGTGCTTAATATATAGATATATATCTGCTAGAGTATATACTTTAAATGTAGGGAAAGTATTTCTCCTTGTTGGATCATATTAGGAAACTTGATAGAATTCTGTATTGATTCACTTGAGGAAAGTATTGAAAGTATGGTATATTTAATTTTACATTCACCATGGGAAATCCAGGGGAAATGTTTATAGATGTCTGCATGTGGTTTGAATAGTATTAACTGTCGTTCTGAGAGCTGGATAGTATTCCTGATGTTGTCTTGAAAGGAAGGGATAATATAAAAACCGTCTGGGTCAGGTTGGCCACTAAGCCAAGACCTCAGATAGGGATTTGATGAAGTCAATGTAAATCCGGTGTCAGCTTCTCACTCTGAAGTTGGCAAAACCCCCTCTTGGCAGTGCATTCAAATATAATCAGACTTAGGGGGACTGTCTATCATTAACCAAGCCCTTAAAACACTTCCAGATAAAAATATTCCATTAATTAACTAAAAGTGAGAATTATAACTGCCAAGGAGTCTTAAATGCAAGCCTTTGTGTCAGTAAGTTCTCTGATTATGGTTATTCTTCCAAATAATAAACAACAGATATATTAATTAATTCATTTATTCATTCATTCAAGACACTGAGCTGCGGACTTGGGATACGATTTTAGCAAAAATAGATTTCATCCTTGGTCCTTGTCCTCTGAAAGTTTGCAGATTAGTGGAAGAGATAGATGTACATAAAAAAAATCACAAAAATAATTGTAAAATCTCATCTGGGCAAATGGACAAAAAGTGGTACATGACATAATGCCGTGTGAGCCATACTCACACTCAAGCAGTGTGAGGGCAGTTAATTGACTACGAAGACTTGTGAACTCATGTCTCCATTTTCAAAGAGATAAAAACTCCTCTAGGGGCGGGCCCCGTGGTGTAGCGGTTAAGTGCGCACGCTCCGCTGCTGGCGGCCCGGGTTCGGATCCCAGACGCTCGCGAGGCACCACTGTCAGGCCATGCTGTGGCGGCGTCTCACATAAAGTCGAGGAAGGTGGGCACGGATGTTAGCCCAGGGCCAGTCTTCCTCAGCAAAAAGAGTAGGATTAGCATGGATGTTAGCTCAGGGCTGATCTTCCTCACACATACAAAAAAAAAAAAAAAACAAAAAACTCCTCTAGTCAGGCCTCCTACCTGGAAGAGGAACAACACTCCCAATTCTGCAAATATAATGTCCATTTTTCTAAATTTTCTGCATCGACCATCCCTCTTCTCTTGTCACATTCCTAATTGAGATGTGAATAAAATCAATTAGGCTTCAGCTGAGTCACCTCCTTGCTGTTCCTGCTGGATCAGTGTATCTTTTTAAGGCCCTGTCTACGAATAACTGAACTCATTCATCAGGTGGTGGTTTTACCAGTGTTGGAGATGTCATCCTCTTTTGGCTAGGTTTCTCCAACTGTATACTTCTGTATATGAAGCAGAATATGACCTCAAGGGGGAGAACCATCACTAATGACCCTTCAGTTTCCTTTACTGTGCAGTGAGCAGGCTGGTCCTAAAAGGCTTCCGAGGACCGTTTCACAGAAACTTACAGGCAGGTGCTCACAGGCTGATTCCAAGAACTGCTTGCTGCTGTGCTGCATGTTACCTGAGTGGTCAAGGGCAGGAGGACAAACAACACATGAGCAAGTCCCCTGAAAAAAAAGGCAGGTGGCTAAAATTCAATGGAACTCTCAGAAGACAGAGCACGACTTCCTCACCTCCTTTTCTAAACTGCTGCCAATGTGGTCTGGTCTGCAACGTAGGTAGAGTGGTATCAAGGATGGCAGGGGTTGAGGTCCATGGATTTGTTCTCCTACCGGTGGAAATGTTTACAGAGGCTAACCATAGATTTGAAGAGAGAAGGGTGCATGACGTAGTATCTAGACTACACGCCTGCAGCTGTCGCTGAAAGGCCAATGGACACACTTCTATTGGTTCCCATTGCTTTAAAGGTATTTCAGATCTCATAACTAAAGAGACTAAGCAACTTCAGGCTTTGGGAAGTTAGTTCATAATTTGGAGCCTGGTTTGCTATGTGGTATATGCAAGAGAGTAAGAAAAAGTTATGTCTTCTTTTTCAAAGACGTCTAGATATTTGCAAACTATCCCTTGCTGATATTCATCATGGAACCAGCCATGCCATACTAATTAAGTTTACAATGTCTATTGTTAAAAGGAATAGTTCTTACTTTGTAGAAGAAATTATACCCAGCAATTCCAGTCTATAATAGTCTGCAAAAATAACTCCTTAATTGACTGTTGAGAGTAATGATAACATGATTTAAAATACAACGTTGGCAACAGAAAAGTTAGTGCAGAAGACCAATCTGAGGATTGAGCTGTCAGTAAAGCAGCCCATTGAATTTTTCTAAGCTAATTCAAATGAAAAAGCTGAGATTAAAAGTGATAACACAGTGCCGATGAGTTAAGAATTTCCGCGAAATTGGATTACAGCCTTCTTGTGGCCATAAAAACCATATTATCCTCGACGCTACTAAATCAATCACTGCAAGAAAATTATCTTCACAAGTTCAACTAATGGTTCTTGTTCGAACCTGAAGAGTTTGGTCTGTTTTCCCGCTGTCTGAGAAACAGAAGTGGTGTTTTTTCACATATTTCTTGTCTGAAGAGGGACGGATGCTTCACAGCCAGCTTTGTGAAAAAGAAATCATACCATTTGTCTATAGTATCACCAAAGATATCATTTAATTTAAAAGGAAAAAAAAAGTATGCAAAGTATTGAATTGTGAAATGCAATATCTTTTACAACTTGTCATTTAGCCACTTATTGACATCCAGTCACAGCTTGTTAAAACTTGTTTGTTTTTGTGTTTATGCAACATAGGTAACCATTTCCTGATACTTCTGTTCATTTCTCAGCAATTTCAGATATCTTTGATGAGTAGTTTTCATTTAGGATACTGTTTCCCCTGCTCAGTGAGAGTTTATTTTGTTGATAACTGGTGTTCCTGGTCTGTTTCTTCAGTAGGACAACAATGAACAATAGAACACTTTTGCACTGACACACAACAAAAGCAGATTTCACAAAACAGGTTTAAGACCATGACATACTGACCGTTGTCCGCTCTGGAGCAAAATGTACGTAATAAAAGCTTAGAAGGACCCAAGGTTGACTTCTAGCTACATTAGATAGTAATAATATGAGCTTAGGAAAACCATATAACCTCTCTGCCCTGAGATCCTTATCAGTAAAAATGATATAATAATTATTATATGGCGGTTATGAGAATCAAATTAAGTACAAGCCATGATGCTTGACACATAGAAAGCACTTGAAACATTGAATTATTATTAGCAACATCATCATCTCCATCAGTATTATTTGTACATCCAAATTATATCAACTGAAGTAATAATTATAAAAATACGCTGTCTTCTTTCAAATCCCATCTCTTGAAGCATGCTGTTTCCTCTGTCTGAAAGACCTTCAGACTTTAATGGTGGTCTGGAAAATATTCATCAACTTTGAATATTTATTTTAAATACTTAAAAAGTGATGGATGAGTGAAAATGATTCATAAATAATCTCCACTTATCCTGGCAGACTGATTAGTACCATTGTCCTTCTGCCCACTGCTAGCAACCTTATAGGAACATCCATTATTGGACTTTCACTTGATATAGTAATCATTGGTTGGCTTTTTTTTTTTATCCAACAGAGTTTGAATTCTTCAAAAATAAAGATCTAATGTAATTCATCTTTGTCTACTAGTCTTATACAACTGCAGAATCTGGCGTATAGTAGGTTTTAAACGTTTGCTGAAGAAAGATCTCTTTCTACTGTATTTTAATTTTTAAAAAATAGACTCTATTTTTAAGAAGAATTTTAGATTCACAGCAAAACTGAGTGGAAAGTACAAAGTTTCCATATGCTCCCTGCCCCCCTATCAACATCCTACACCAAAGTGGTACCTTTCTTGCAACTGATGAACCTACACTGACCCGTCATGATCGCCCTAGGTCCATAGTATTTGCATTAAAGATCACTCTTGGTGTAGTACATTCTATGTATAATGACGTGTATCCACCATCGTAGTATCATGCAGAATGGTTTCACTGCCCCAAATCTTCAGTGCTCCACTTATTTATTGCTCCCTCCACTAACCCCTGGCATCCACTGACCCTTTTACTCTCTCCGTAGATTTTCCTTTTCGCGAGTATCATATAGCTGGAATCATACTGCATACTGCCTTTTCAGAATGACTTCTTTCACTTAGTAATATGCATTTAAGTTTCTTCCATGTCTTTTCATGGCTTGATAGCTCATTTATTTTTAGCACTGAATAATATTTCACTGTCCGAATGTACCACATTTTATTTACCTGTTCACTTACTGAAGGGTGTCTTGGTTGCTTCTAAGTTTTGGCAATTACAAATTAAGCTGCTATAATCATCCATGTGCACGTTTTTGCGTGGATATAAGTTTTTAACTCATCTGGGTTAGTACCGGGGAGTTTAACTGCTGGATAGTATTGTAAGAATATATTTAGCTTTGTAGGAAACCACCAAACTGTCTTTCGAAGTGGCCATACCGTTTTGCATTCCCACCAGCAATGACTGAAACTTCCTGTTGCTCCATATCCTTGTCAGCATTTTGCGTTGTCAGTGTTTTGTACTTTTAGGCATTCTAATAGGTGTATAGTAGTATCAAATTCGTGTTTTAATTTGAAATTCTCTAACGACATATAATATTGAGCATATTTTCATATGCAATTTACCATATATATCTCTTCTTTGGTGAGGTGTTTATTCAAGTCTTCTGCCCGTTTTTTAATCAGGTTGTTCATTTTCTTACTGTTAAGTTTTAAAAGTTCTTTGTGTATTTTGGACATCTGTCCTTTATCAGATATGTCTTTTGTAAATATTTCTCTCAATCTGTGGCTTACCTTCCCATTCTCTTGACATTGTATTTTGCAGAGCAGAAATTTTTAGTTTTAATAAAGGCTATCTTATCAATTATTTCTTTTATAGAACATACTTCTGGTGTTGTACCTAAAAATTCATTGCCGTACTCAGGGTCATCTAGATTTTCTGCTGTTATCTTCTAGAAGTTTTATAGTTTTGCATTAAATTTAGGTTTACAATTCATTTTGAGTTAATTTCATGGAAGTGTGTGTTACGGACTGAATTTCGTCTTTTCAAAATTCATAGGTTGCCATCCTAATCCCCAATGTGGCTGTATTTAGAGATAGAGCCTTCAAGGAGGTAATTAAGGTTAAGAAAATCATAAAGGTGCGGCCCTAATCCAACAGGAATGGTGTCCTTGAAAGAAGAGGAAGAGACACCAGAATCATGCACTCACAGAGAAAAGGCCTTGTGAAGACACAGCAAGAAGGCAGTAGTCTGTAAGCCAAGGAGAGAGGCCTCCAGAGAATTTAAATCTGCCACATCTTGATCTTGGACATGCAGCCACCCAGTGCCTGTATTTAAGCTATGGCAGCTCTAGTGAACTAATACAGATTGTAAGGTCTGTGTCTATATTCACTTCTTTGCATGTAGATGTCTAGTTGTTCCAGCACAATTTGTTGAAAAGACCGTCTTTATTGCATTACCTTTGCTCCTTTATCAAAGACCATTTGACTATATTCATGTGGGTCTCTATTTTTGGGGTCCATTGATCCATATGTGTATTCTTTTTTTTTTAATTTTTTGTTTATGGCTGTAACATTGGTTTATAACATTGTATAAATTTCAGGTCTACATCATTATACTTCTATTTTTGCATAGATTACACCATGTTCACCACCCAAATACTAATTACAACCCATCACCACACACATGTGCCGAATTATTCCTTTCACCCTCCTCCCTCCCCCCTTCCCCTCTGGTAACCACCAATCCAATCTCTGTCTCTCTGTGTTTGTTTATTGTTGTTATTGTCTACTACTTAATGAAGGAAATCATACGGTATTTGACCTTCTCCCTCTGACTTATTTCACTTTGCATAATACCCTCAATGTCCATCCATGTTGTCACAAATGGCTGGATTTCATCGTTTCTTATGGCTGAGTAGTATTCCATTGTGTATATATACCACATCTTCTTTATCCATTCGTCCCTTGATGGGCACTTAGGTTGCTTCCAAGTCTTGTGTATTCTTTCGCCAATACCATACTGTCTTGATTACTGCAGCTTTATAGTAAGTCTTTTATTTATTTATTTATTTTTAATTTTTTGTTTATTGCAGTAACATTGGTTTATAACATTGTAAAAGTTTCAGGTGTACATCATTGTACTTCTATTTCTGCATAGATTACATCATGTTCACCACCAAAATACTAATTACAACCCATCACCACACACATGTACCGAATTATCCCTTTCACCCACCTCCCTCCCCGCTTCCCCTCTGGTAACCACCAATCCAATCTCTGTCCCTATGTGTTTGTTTATTGTTGTTATTATCTACTACTTAATGAAGGAAATCATACGGTATTTGACCTTCTCCCTCTGACTTATTTCACTTTGCATTATACCCTCAATGTCCATCCATGTTGTCACAAATGGCTGGATTTCATCGTTTCTTATGGCTGAGTAGTATTCCATTGTGTATATATACCACATCTTCTTTATCCATTCGTCCCTTGATGGGCACTTAGGTTGCTTCCGAGTCTTGGCTATTGTGAATAACACTGCAATGAACACAGGGGTACATGTACCTTTGCAAATTGGTGTTTTCAAGTTCTTTGGATAAATACCCAACAGTGGAATAGCTGGATCACATGGTAGTTCTATCCTTGATTTTTTGAGGAATCTCCATACTGTTTTCCATAGTGGCTGCACCAGTTTGCACTCCCACCAGCAGTGTATGAGAGTTCCCTTCTCTCCACATCCTCTCCAACACATGTTGTTTCCTGTCTTGTTAATTATAGCCATTCTGACGGGCGTGAGGTGGTATCTCATTGTAGTTTTGATTTGCATTTCCCTGATAGTTAGTGATTTTGAACATCTTTTCATGTGTCTGTTGGCCATCTGTATATCTTCTTTGGAGAAATGTCTGTTCAGGTCTTTTGCCCATTTTTTAATTGGGTTGTTAGTTTTTTTGTTGTTGAGATGCATGAGTTCTTTATATATTTTGGAGATTAAGCCCTTATCAGATGTATGGTTTGCAAATATCTTCTCCCAATTGTTAGGTTGTCTTTTCGTTTGTTGATGGTTTCCTTTGCTGTGCAGAAGCTTTTTAGTTTGATGTAGTCCCATTTGTTTATTTTTTCTATTGTTTCTCTTGCCCGGTCAGATGTGGTGTTTGAAAAGATGTTGCTAAGACCGATGTTGAAGAGCGTACTGCCTATGTTTTCTTCTAGAAGTTTCATAGTTTCAGGTCTTACATGCAAGTCCTTAATCCATTTGGAGTTAATTTTTGTGGATGGTGTAAGGTAAGGGTCTACTTTCATTTTTTTGCATGTGGTTTATAGTAAGTCTTGAAGTCAAGTAATGTCAATCCTTCAATATTGTGTAAGCTATTCTGGGTCTTTTATGCCTTTTTTATCAATATCTGCAAAATAACTTGCTGGGACTTCGGTTGAGATTGCATTGAATCTATAGATCAGGTTGGGAAGAACTGACATCTTGACAATATTGAGTTTCCTTCATGAATATGGAATATCTCTTCATTTGTTTAGTTCTCTTTTGATTTCTTTCATCAGAGTTTTGTAGTTTTCCTCATATAGATATTGAATATATTTTGTTAGATTTATACATAAGCATTTCATTTTGGGAAGGTACTAATATAAATGGTATTGTGGGTTTTTTTTTTTTCTTTTTTGTTTTTTTGGTGAGGAAGATTGGCCCTAAGTTAACATCCATTGCCAATCTTCCTCTTTTTGCTGAGGAAGATTAGCCCTGAGCTAACATCTATGCCCATCTTCCTCTGTTTTGTATATGGAACACCGCCACAGCATGGCTTGATGAGTGGTGCATAGGTCTGTGCCCAGGATCCAAACCTTCAAACCCAGGCTGCCTGAAGTGAAGAGTATTAACCACTATGCTACCAGGCTGGCCCCAATTATATTGTGTTTTTAATTTCAAATTCCATTTGTTCACTGCTGGTATATAGGAGTCAAGTGATTGACTTTTGTATGTTAGCCTTGCATCCTACAACTTTGCTTTCACTGTTTATTAGTTATAGGGTTTTTTTGTTGATTCTTTTGAATTTTCTACATAGACATTCATGTCATCTGCAAATAAAGACAGTTTTATTTCTTCCTTCTCAGTCTGTATACCATTTATTACTTTTTCTTGTCTTACTGCATTAGATAGGACTTCCAGTAAAATGTTGCAAAAGCACGCTAAGAAGGAACATCCTTGCCTTGTTCCTGACCTTATCAGGAAAGCTTCCAGTTTCTCACCACATTTTAATTTTCTATAATAATTTTACATGTGATAATCATACTCAGTCATGGAAAATATTTCAAATTGAGTTCATTGCTTGTGTTTCAAGGGCCTATTTTTAGCCATAGTTTACTACATATTCTTACCTATCACACACTTAGAAAGAAGCTCTTCTTTCCTGATAAGGTCTTTTCCTAATCCAACTCAAATTTATTCCAGAAGTGGGGCATGTCATATTTTTCATTACCATTTAGTTTCATAAATTCTTGGCTTTAAGAATGTGAGTGTCGTATTATATTTTATTTAAGCTCTCCATTTATTCATTCTTCAATAAGGGGGATAAAACATACTATCTAACAATACCCACCCTGCTTAATTCTGCCTTTCTTAAAATGTAAAACAACACTACATTTAAATTGTAAATTGAAATTTAAAGCAGCTGCAACAACTCTGATTTAACGTGTCCTTCTTATAGACGAGCGGATGATATGGTTGAAAATTAACAAAACAATTTGAGTGCTGTACACTTGGGAAAGAGTGCTGTAAGTTTAGGCAACAACAACAAAAAAGAGTGAGATAGAGAAATTATTTTGATTTAAATTCCAAGGTAGCAAAAATAATCTAAAAATTAATAAATTGTTATTGAGTTCTTCATATTAAGCTCAGTATTTAATACAATTTTGTTGTATGCAGGTCACAATTTGGAAGCTGCATTTTTCACTTCTTATAGTGATAAATGGATTAATCATGTATTCTACGTGTGATAACGAAAAGATTATGACAAATTCTGCAAGATATTTTACTTTTTTTAAGTACAATTCATGATATTCCTAGATAGCAACTTGGTTGCGTCACTGAAAGTTACCAAAAAGATTTTATACTAATACTAATAAACTCAGGTAAAGAGACCAAATTAGAAGTCTTGAAAAACTTTCATGACTCTACTTTGGTTATTTATGTGAGAAAGAGAAAGTGTGCATAAGCTGAAAAATGTGAGCATAGTCTCCAATTTTCTTTTAGAAAAAAAAATAGCCTACAAGAAAATCAGTATGCTTTATTGTACTTTTCATCCCATTTTTCTAGTATGATTTTAAACCTTGTTAATCTTTAAAAGAATCGTATTTATTTCTGATTTGTGCTTGTATCAGGAAAACACAAAAAAGTAGCCCTACAATTGTTAAAATATCGAAGGTATTATTTGCTTTGAATGTCTCCTTGTGTTCATTAAACTTTACTAGATAATGTAACCTTGAGCACTGCCTGCATTTGATTGCTTAGAATTCCAAATCCGATCTGTAAAATCACCTCTAGTGTGTGATTGGGTTTACTATGTAATTTTTCTTTTCAAATATGCCATTACTGTAGTCTTGCACCTAAACCCTAAGAATGCTGTTATTAACTTGCTTTTAAGTTCCTCAATAAAGCAACAGTTAGGATATACATAAAAACACTGCATTTTTATTAAACAGCCCTAGAGGAAGGAAAGGTTATTTGAACAGTCACATCAACAGTGCAGCTCTGTGGTTCTACTCAATTAGCATTGGCTTGCCAACCTCCTTAAGTACTGGCACCATGTCCAAGTGTGCTTATTAAGAGACTTCTCTTTTTCTACATTTTACCCAATATCATAAAACTCTGCTAAGAACATGTCCTAGATTTTTCAATGTAAGTAATATCTATCTATCTACTTTTCTCTCTCTCTCTCCCCACTTTCTCTTCATTCCATTTCTCCCTTAACCCTTTAAACCCCCTATTTTCTAAGGATAAGTTAAATTTAGATGGAGATAGGTAGGTATGTAGGTAGGTACATAGATAGATAGATAGATAGATAGATAGATAGATAGATAGAAATAAATGGTAGATAGAACCACAAAAAGACATGAACTAGGGCAATGTTAATGTTGACACAGAAAAGAGAACAGATTTGAACATTTTTTCAATTTAAAATTAATAGAACTGGATGATTCATTGGTATGGAGGTGAGCCAAGATCCATAATATAGAAGAATTAGCAGGTTCAAAAGAATTGTAGTTAAATATATCTAAGTTTTATTTAAGGCTTAGTATGTACCATATACTGTGCTTAATTCTTTTTCATATGCTGTTCCATTTAATCCCCAAAACTTAGAGATGAGGAAACTGAGACCCAGGGAGGTTAAGAAACTTACCAAAGGTCATATCTATCATAAGTGCTGAGTGGGGATCCACAGCTAGACTTTCTGATGCCAGAGACCACTCCGCTAACGAACATCACTTTTTGGTATGCTGAATTTGAGGTGCCTACACTAATTTGGGTGGACCAATATGCTGGATATGGGATTATGAAACTCAGGAGGGATTGGGTTTGGCATTTCATAGAGTTACCCAGGGGGCAAGAGCATGTTTAAAGTAGTGGTCCACAGACAGAAAGCCAGGAATACCAACATTTACAAGAAGAGCTGAGGAGAGAGAAGGTAGTAATGAGACAGAGAAGTAGCCTTAACAGAAGGAGAAGAAGAGTCAGAGAATGCACAGTAACCAATGTCAAGGGTGGCAAATAGATTCAAGAAATAGAAAATGACCAACATCAATGCATACTGCAGCATAGCAGCATACAGCAGGGAAGTCAGTTGTTAAGAGAAGAACACCATGTGCATTGGGTACAAACTCCTAGAAGACCATATCCAACCTTCACCAAGGGCAGTTCACTAGAGGATTGGGGAGAGACAAGATTGCTGTTAAGTGTGGAATAGGTTGGCAGGGAAGAATTGTGGGGTTTTAGTGGGATAAGACTATAAGGATGCCCAGCAGATGTTTTTGCACATAGGGAGATCACCATAAGCATGATTATGTTTATACATATTCTTTTTGTAGTGGAGCCTGTGCCTAGTGTATCATACAGAGATTTCATGCAGAGATGATTCTAGAAATAACCTAGACTGTGACCTCTAAATTTTTAGCCATGGGGTCAGATTTTAATGGATTCATATTTTGAAGATTTTTTGTTTAAGCCTCAGAATATTTAAGAGATCTATTTAAGTCTACCAAAAGAGCTGCCTTTGGTAAAGCAAAAATGCCACAATCTTTTAAAATCGGTACTTTTTCTAAAACTGAAAAGTTCACACATTTTACATTTCATTTGCTAACTTTCACAGCAGGCATCCCAAAACCCAACTTCCTACTGAAGTGTGTTTCCAAGCAATTCAATTTGGAAATTGAGAGCTGTCTTGACCTTTTCATGAGTTTTAACTCTGTGTCCTAAAAGACTTCAGAGACAACACCCGACAGGTGACCAAACATTTCCAGAATAATAGGTTTCCTATTTTTAGGTAGCATTTTCTATAACTAAAAAATAGATTATTCAATCAGTTCTCTTTAAAAGGGCTTCTGGAGAAGCTGTTTTTATATTTGAGTTTGCATGACATTTACCACTTTGCCTGTTCCATTAAGTATCATTATGAGGCCTTTTACATCTAGCAATATATGGCTCTAAAACAGAAAACTCCAGTTTTTGCTGGGATCACGGCTCTAAATCAAGAATCACAAAACTGTGGAAAGACAGCACTTTATCATCATCTCTGCTGCAAGGAAACTTAGTCCTTCTCAGAGGTTTGCTGAGGCTCCACTCAGTAAAATAAGTTTTATCAAACAGTGAAGATACGAGCTGGGGAAACCATTCACCACTTATTTATTCATATTTCCTGCAACTTTTTTTTAAGAAAGAGTCTTGTTTTATAAGTGGTTAAAAAATATGGATCTTGGTCACTAGCCTCATTTTACAGCTCAGGGAAACTGAAGCCTAAAGATGTAAAATGATTTGCCCAAGGTCTCATCATCAATTGGGAGCAGAACGTGTTAATAAAAGTTCTTGGGGCTGCAAGCTAAAGAAACAAACTTTAACTTACTCAAGAAAAAAGTGACAGCTCTTTGGAAGGATACTAGAGTAGCCCACAGAATCAAAAGAAAAGCTTAACACCATAAAACCTAGATCGGAGGAAACCAGTGTAGCTGCAAGAACAGCACTTGTCAGACCTTCTTTCCAGAACATGGCCATAAGGAGACTTTCTTTCCACAGCATCAGCTGATGTGGTCAACTCTCTGCTTAAGTTTCCAGTTCCCGCAGGGAAAAATCTGATTCGCTGAGTTTGACATGATTGGCATGTGTATCTGCCCCTGCATTTAAAGGCTATGGTTTGGGGTTAGCAGAGCCATGGTCTCAAATTATTATAAGTCTCATACTCAACTGTGACTCACACATGGCATTGTGTTCACATTACCTAGTCTCCTACTTACATTGTCTTTGCTGACATTACCATCACTTGGAGAGTTTTTTAAAAATATCGGTACTTAGGCCCTATTCCCAGACACTGATTTACCTACTCTGGGTCGGGCTGAGATCTGTTCATTTGTTTGAGATGATGCTGCCTCCAGCAGAAGTTAAGGGAGCAGGGAGGGAGTCATGATTTGCAATGATTGAAAGATGACAACATCTCTTGATTGACAAAGAACTCAAAGACTATCCAACTCCTTACTCCTACACTTCAGTGCAGGTCAGATTAGCCAAGGGAACCTGTTCTAAAATCCAGATTGCAAAGCCCCATTCCCCACTGAATGAGTGACTATGTAAAAGGGCTTCCCTGGAAGCTGTATTTTTAAAACTCTCTTCATGTGTTTCTCATATAGATACACCTGCACTGGATCTGTAATTTTGAGGACCAGATCCTTGACTGGGATCATTCTAGGCCAGTGTTCTTAAACTTGAACATGCAACAGAATTATCTGGAGGGCTTGTTAAAAGACAGCATGCTGGGCCCCACCCTAGGGGTTTCTGAATTGGTGGTCTGAGTTGGGGCCTGAGAAATTGCATTTCTAGTAAGTACCATGGTGATGCTGGTGCTGCTGGGCCAGGAACCACATTTTGAGAATCAAACCATTAAGAGATTAGAGCTTATTCTCTCATGGAACCCTGACTGAAAAAGGCTTCTAAAGTCTAATCCAGGACAGTGATCCTGGAGGAAGCAATGATAGAGAGCTACTTCAGAGGAGGAGAAGCAAAATCAGTGAAAAGGGAAATGACTCATGCATGTTAAAAATGCAATTCTACTGCACAATGTGAGGCATTAGTGAACCCACAGCCTTCTGATCTGCTATGTCTTAAATTGACCTAACGTGGTTGATGTTGCTAACAGTTAGCACATTTCTTTTGAAGAGTCCTAGTGTGTGATCCTACATCTTTCTAAGAGATAACCAATGTTTTGGGGCATTCATCATACCATTTCTTTCCAAGTATCTATCAAGACTTTCTCTTATTATCTGAATGAACATTCATTAAACTATCCTAAATCATTAAATTAAATTATAAATATAAATTATCATAAATCATTCATTCATTGTCTATCAAAATGTTTTGAATGTGGATTATGCACTGTGCTGGACACTGAGAAAACAAACATGAAAATGAGAGATTTGGTTTTTAAGGATATATCACCTATATAAATACACACCTAGGCAGTATACACATTTATATACCAGTACAATGAAGTATAAATTAAGGAGTGGTCAATACTCTAGAGAGACATCAGTTGTGAGTAAAGGTCAGAGAAGCTTTCATATGCTTGAGCACTTAAAGGTGCGTAAGTTGATATGGCAGATGAAGGGAATAGGCCCAGAAGAGGTGGCAGCAGAAACAAAGTCATAGAATGAAGAGAAGCCTGTGGTCAAGTGGCAAAGACTGATATGGATCTATGAAAAAGAAGATGAGGAAGAGGTAGTCAGAGGCCATGTCTTGGAGGTTCTCACGAGCCATGCTAACGTGATAGGCAGATACTAAAGGATCATTTGCAGGGAGTTATATCAGTGGTTCTTAGGCCTAATATTAGAATCACTGGGGGAGCTGCAAGACAATACTAACACCTGGGCCCTACTCCAAATTAAAGGAATTGGAATCTCTCGAGAGAGACCCTGGCCATCGGTACTTTTTTATAAGCTTTCCTGGTGATTCTAATATTCAGCAATGGGTGAGAATTGACCAGTTATAGCATCTTATTCACTAATAGTTGAGATGGTCTGGCATCCAGGTTCAAGGGTGTATTGGAGTGGACTAACTGAACGCAAGGAGAGCAACTAGCAAGTTTTTGCCAGAGTCCTGGAAAGGTGATAGATACTGAATTTGGCAGTTTCAGTGGAAATGGAGAAGAGTGAACTATAAAAAGAATGTCAAAGAGGTAGGGTTTACAGAATGAGATTTCTGATTGAAAGTGTTGGACAAGGGCTTTGGAGGTGACCAACAGAATCCCCAAGACCATCCCTTGGCCGTACCTCATTTAAATTTTCCTTCATTTCAATTCCATAGTGTTTCCCTGGACAAATTCTACAAACCGGACACAAATTGAGCAAGACATTGCCTTCCTGTGTTCCAGGCCTGGTCCCCTCCCCAGAACAATCATCTCAATACCACAGTCCCGAGCAACGTGCCGTAGAATTTTCTTTCCACTTTAAAACCAGTGATATTTTTTATGGCATATAACCAAGCACTTTTGGCTAAGAGAGCATTTACTTAAAAGTGAAGCTACTATTGCGATTTTTTCCCCTTTCTATTTTAACATACATCTACATCTGGAAAAAAATGGCAGGTAAAGTCCTTACTGAAATTTAATGCATAGTTTAATACCTCCATTTGTCAAAATGTCAGCTGCCAAACACCCAGCACAGGCCAACATTGTTTCTAGGGAGTGGGGACTTGCCAGCTTGGAAGACAATGTCTCTAAAGGGAGTTCTAAGTATGCAAGAGTGAACAAATTTCTTCTGTTCTGTAAATTGATGTCTGCCAAGGTAAAGGTATAGGAAAAAACAGGGCAGGCCTTCATCGTCTTGCAATTGTGACTTTGATGTTGCAAAAATGGACTATGATTTTCCCACTTTCGTGGATGATGCTTTTAATGATTTTTTCTTTCAGAAGCAATGAGTTTGGGTAGACATACAGGTTTAATTCTGTTATTGTAGTAATATTGTCAACTTTCACCCTCACAACAAACCTATGAGGTAGAGACAGAAGGGATTGTTACCTTTTTGAATGATGAAAAAGTTTGGCTTATCCAGCATCACAAAATTGGGAAGCCAAGAACCAAACCACAGTTTTCAGATTCCAAGTCCTAAAAACTTTCGTTCATCTACCCCTTCACCTCCACCTTTAGAGTCATCAGGAGCCTGTCTTAGCCTGTTCAGGCGGCTATAATGTAATACCATGGACTGGCTGGCTTATAAACAATAGACGTGTATTTCTCACAGTTTTGGAGGCTGGAAGTCTGAGATCAGTGTGCCAGCATGATAGGGTGAGGGTCCTCTTCTGGGTGGCAGACTTTTCATCAGATCCTCACAGGGTGGAAGGGACAAAGGAGCTCTCTGGGGTCTCTTTTATAAGAGTATTAAACTCATTCACGCGGTCTCTGCCCTCATGACCTAATCACATCCCAAATGCACAATAGCCTAATACCACCACCTTGGGCATCAGGATTTCAGTATATAAATGGTGGGGGACACAACCATTCAGACCATAGTATAGCCCATTGTGGGAAAAGTTTGGCTTTGAAATTAGAGAGATGAGTTTAAAACAGGACTCCTTGGGGCTGGACCCATGAAATAGTGGTTGAGTCTAGCATGCTCCACTTTGGCAGCCCAGATTCATGGGTTTGGATCCCGGGCGTGGACCTACACCACTCGTCAAGCCATGCTGTGGTAGCAACCCACATACAAAATAGAGGAAAAATTGACACACGTTTTAGCTCAGGGCTGATTTTCCTCAAGCAAAAAATGAGGAAGATTGGCAACAGATGTTAGCTCAGGGTGACTCTTCCTCACCAATAAATAAATAAATAAAACAGGACACCTCCATCAGTGTGACCTCGAGCTCCTTACTCACCTATCTGAGCCTCAGTTTCCTCGATTTTAAATTTGGATAAAGATACACATGTTACAGGATATTTTTGGAGACAGAATAAGAGAACTGATGCCATACCACCCCAACCCCTCATCCCTCCACACACACACACTCATCACTTACGAAATTGTGAGAGAGGAGGGATTTTGCTTGGGTTCCTTTTGAATCTGCCCTGTCTAGAAAGGACATCTTCAATGATGGAAGAAATGAATGTGTAAAAACACTTATCAAATACTTGAAAACTGGTATGTGTTATTGATTTCCTCTTTTATATCATACTTAATTGTAAAAGTTTCTAAGCACCTGGTTTATAGCCTACTTTTCCTGACAGACACAAAATTCTCCAGCAACCTCAGCTAAAATCAAACAAACGGGATGAATGCACATCCATGGGGGACAGCTGGTATCCGAGGCGGTACGTAAATAATAAATTTAGCATTTGAAAATCTCGCATAGGTCTCCTGATTTTATTAACCTAGACAACTTATAATAATTATGATAAACAGACATTGTCATTAAATATAGCAGCCATTTGATAAGATTAAGCATAATGCAATACATCTTCCTTTCCACCCGATTCAGTATAATAAATTACCCTTAGGCTTCTAAATGAAGCATTTTATAATTGAGCAAAACAGATCGATTTTTAGGGGTCCTTATTTATATGCAAAACAGACTTTTTGAGAATGGTAAACTTGATTAAAATCTCTCTAAGTGCAAACCACAAATAACTTCTCCTCACAAGCCATAACTATCCTATTAACGTATAATTTATTGCATACAAGGATAGTAAAATTCTAACGTGCTTATGATCCAGATGGAAGAAAGAGTTAAATAGAGAAAACAACAAACCATACAAAATGGGAAGAAAATGGAATTGGAATTTGACAAATATTGCGCAAGATAGTACCCCAGCTGGTACAGATGCTATAGAAAAACAGACATTGGGATAGAACATCAGAGTCAAATCAATCTCAGGAGAATTTAAAAAGAGGTAAGTTTCCATGCAAGTTGTAGACTTAGTGAGGAAACAGTCCTAGCTGAGAAAAAGCATGAACAATGCATTAGATGTGGAAAACAACTTTGCGAATGTGGCCTCTTGGAGTCCGGTTGTGCCTACTCAAAATCACAGGTTCCTTTTGGTCACTACCCAACAACTAAAAGATGGTGTCTTAGGCGAGTAGAGTTTGCCCAACTGCATGTCATTTACAAAAAAGGAAATATGTGGGGGCCGGCCCGGTGGCGCAAGCGGTTAAGTGTGCGCGCTCCACTGCGGCGGCCCGGGGTTCGCTGGTTCGGATCCCGGGCGCGCACCGACGCACTGCTTGGCAAGCCATGCTGTGGCGGCGTCCCATATAAAGTGAAGGAAGATGGGCACAGATGTTAGCCCAGGGCCGTCTTCCTCAGCAAAAAAAGAGGAGGATTGGCGGATGTTAGCACAGGGCTGATCTCCTCACAAAAAAAAAAAAAAAAAAAAAAGGAAAAATGTGACTTTTAACCAAAAGGATACATGAACATGATTAACCTAAGTATCATTAAAAGGCAAGGTCCAATTTATACCAATCGTGGCCTCTGCAAGGACCCCCATTAGGCCAATTCCACATGGCTCTCCTGGGTCCCACTTTAGAAGTGAATCCAGAGGAGATGTTCTCCTGGGAAGAAGACTTAAAAATTCAAAGTCCCTCCAAGCCTCCAAGCAGCCTCTTCATAGGCATACGTGTTATACTCACATAAAATTAGCTTTATTTCCTATTCAGAAATAGGGATGACTACTACTAACAAAGGTACCCATTACCAAGTCAGAGCACGTGATACTATTTCTTCTCCAATAAATGTAAGCATTTCAAAGGGGCCTCCAGATTCTCCCATGCTTGTCGAAAGTTGTTCACATACTAGGATGGCTCTAAATGTTGGTTTACCTTCGTCTAGTCTTGAAACTCTTGCACTCTTCACAATACAACATTTATCCATTCCCCACTTATTTGTCACCAATATGTGTGATTTCCAGTCCTGTGTGCCAAGAGAATTTTTTTATTAAACTAGCTATTTCAACTAGTTTTAAATTATGAAATATTTCAGTTGTACACAAAGAATAAAAAAATTATTAATAATAGCCATGGTTTATACAAATCCATTTTATTTATAATGTATTTATTGGGCATGTATGATGGAGGGACTCTGCCCCGGGGATGCAGTGATGAGCAAGATGAACACAGCCCCACCCTTAAGATGGACAATTAAAGAAGATGGGAAATAGATGCTTAGAAATGACATGATAGCCAAAGCTCAGGGTGATGAGACCATGTGACAGAGTAAAAAAAGGCTTCCTGGAGGGTGAAATAGGAGTTAGTCAAGCTAATATATCTTTCTTTCTTCTGGATTCGGTATAATAAATTATACTTAAATTGCAGAAGGCATTTTATAATGGAGCAAAACAAGTCGATTTAGAGTCTATATTCATAAGGAAAGCAGGATTTTTGAGACTAATAACACTGATTTGGGGCTATGGAGAATGCTCCAGGGCGTGAGATGAGGTGTGCAAAAGCTGAGCCACTGCTCCTCTCATGACAAGATGCCTCAGGTAGACAGTGATGGAGGAAGTGCTCAATGTTCAGATTGGACCAGGAGCCCAAACAGAGAGAGGGTGCAAAACAGGTACAGGTGATATTAGCCTGATGACTGGTGGTTCTTTTCAAATGAAAGTATCTTAAAAACATTTCACCTACTGACAAGCCCAGAATGTGATATTTTGATAAGATGTTTTCATTTAAATTTAACTATTAACCCGGAACACCCATTTTTCTGGCTAAGCAGGATTGTTTGACTCGGTGCTACTATTTTGATTGGAAGCAGTAGAGAAAAGGATGCTGATAATGTATGCTTTTGAATAGTTTCAGGTTTGGGCAGCTTTCTGCAAAGGGCAAGTTATGATGCTGTCAACAGGCAGATGTGGGAGGCAGAGAGAGAGCAGGACCTGAAGTCAGAAGGCTCAGGTCCAAGTTCTTCTTGGCCGATGTGTTCTATGCGGTCTTGCACAGTTACCTTTACAGAAGCTCAGTTTCCTTATATATAAGATGCACACAGAAAGGCATTCCTTACCACAGGATTTGTAGGAACACCAAACAAGACAAGAGATGTAAAATGTATTCATGCCCTAAAAGTAGTACAAAAGTTTTGGATCATTGGATACAAGTCAGAGTTTCTGAGGGACAGGATTTCCCAAGCTAATTCATTGTCCTGTAAATTTCACCACAGACAACCTCCAGTTGAGGCCATTCTGCAAAATACCTAACCACTATTCCTCAAAATTGTCAAGGTCATCAAAAACAAGGAAAGTCCGACAAACTGTCATAGCCAAGAGGAGCCTAAGGAGACACGATGACTAAATGTTACGTGCTGTCCTGGATGGGATCCTGGAACAGAAAAAAGACGTGAGATGAAAAATAAGGACGAACTTTAGTTAACAACAATGTATCAATGTTGGTTCATCCATTTTAGAATATGTACCATAATGTAAGATGTTAATACAAGGGGAAATTGGTTGTGGAGTATAGGAGAACTCTATATCTTTACAATTTTTCTATAAATCTAAAACTGTTTTGAAGCAAAACTTCAAAAATTTTTAAAAATAGCGTTATGGAAAATTCCCATTCATTGATTTAGCCAACCAACAGGTGTTGGGTGGCTGCACATGCCAAACACCCTGTCCTAGGAACTGCTGATAGAGTGATGGACAAAATAAAGTCCCATCCCTCAAAGAGTTTATACACCAGTGTGGGAAGGAAAATAAATACAATGTAAATATATTTAAAATTATATCATGTGCGTGCTAAATGCTATGAAAAAAGAAACACAGCATAGAGTGACCGGGGGAGAGATTGACAAGGTAGTCAGGAGAGGCTTCCTGGAGTAAGGGTCATTGAGCAGACAAGAACAAACAGGTGTGGGGAGAGGGCAGGTGACCACACAAATACCTGGGATGAGAGCATCCGACGCAGAGATAACAGGAAGTGTGAGAGCTCCGAAACCAGAAGTGGCTAGAGGAGAACTAGGAACAGCAAGGAATACACTGTCGCTGGAAAAAAGCCAGAAAGGATCAGAGTATGAGCAGATGAAACCAGAGAGATAGCCAGGCACCACAGTGCAAGGCCTTAGAGTCCAAAATAACTACCTTGGATTTTATTCTAAGTATGCTGGGAAGCCTTCGGAGGATTTGTGCAGGGGAGAAAAATGAGATTTCCATTTCCCAACATTTTACAATGAAAAATGTCAATCATACCAAAAAGTTGAATAAATTTTACAGTGAATACACATGTACCCATCACTTAGATCCTATAATTGTTTGGGGATAGTTGTTTTAGCATATATCTATCTACCTATCTATCTGTCTATTCATCCATCAATCTATCTTATTTTTTGATGCATTTCAAATTAAGTTTCAGACATCAGTACAATTCCTCCCAAATACTTCAGCATAATATCATTAACTAAAGTTCAATATTTGTGTATGGTTCTTTGTATTTGGGATAAAATTTACATATATTGAAATGCACAAATCTTCAGGGTATTCATTCCATGAGTTTTGACAAATGCATACACCTGTGTGATCAAACCTATTTTAAGATATAGAATATGTTATCACCCCAGAAAACTATCTCAAGACCCCTCCCAGTCCATCCTCATCCCCACTCACTTTTAATTTTTCCAGCTTTATTGTGTTACAATTGACAAATAAAATTCTAAGATGTTTAATGCATAAACGTGATGATTTGATGTATGTATACATTGTGAAAGGATTCGCTCTCAAGTTAACACACCCATCACCTCACATACTTACCTTTTTGTTTGTTGTTGAGAACATTTAAGTTCTATTCTCTTAGCAAATTTCAAATATACAATATAGTATAGTCACCATGTTATATATTAGATCCTCAGACCTTATTCATCATTTTTTGTGTGTGTGTGAGGAAGATCAGCCCTGAGCTAACATCCATGCCAATCCTCCTCTTTTTGCTGAGGAAGACCAACTCTGAGCTAACATCTATTGGCAATCCTCCTCCTTTTTTCCCCCAAAGCCCCAGTAGATAGTTGTATGTCGTAGTTACACATCCTTCTAGTTGCTGTATGTGAGATGCGGCCTTAGCATGGCAGGAGAAGCGGTGCGTCAGTGCACGCCCAGGATCTGAACCCGGGCTGCCAGTAGCGGAGCACGCGCACTTAACAGCTAAGCCACGGGGCCAGCCCAGACCTTATTCATCTTATAACTGAAGTTTGTACCCTTTTACTAACTTCTCCCTATTTCCCCCACCCCTCAACCTCTGGCAACCACTTTTCTAGTCTGTTTCTATCAGTTCAACATTTTTTTTAGATTCCACATATAAGTGATACCATGCAGTATTGTTTTTTTTTCTTCTAACTGGCTTATTTCACTTAGCATAATGCCATCCAGGTCCATCCCTGTTGTCACAAATGGCAAGATTTCCTTCTTTTTAAAGACTGAATAATATTCCATTGTGTGTATGTGTGTGTGTATATATATATATATATTCACACATACACACATATATATATATATCACATTTTCTCGACCCATTCATCCATCACTGAACACTTAGGTTTTTTCCGTACCTTGGCTATTGTGAATAATAATGCTGTTATGAACATGGAGGTGAATATATCTCTTTGAGACAGTGATTTTGTTTCCTTTGGATATATACCCAGAAGTAGGATTGCTGGATCATACGGTAGGTCTACTTTTAATTTCTTGAGTAACCGCCATTCTGTTTTCCATAGTGGCTGTACCAGTTTACATTCCCACGAACAGTTTATAAGGGTTGCCTTTTTTCCGCATCCTCACCAGCGTTTATTATCTCTTGTCTGTATGATGATAGCCATCGTAACAGGTATGAGGTGATATCTTATTGAGGTTTTGATTTGCATTTCCCTGATGGTAGTGATGTTGAGCACCTTTTCATATACCTGTTGGCCATTTGTTTGTTGTCTTTGGAAAAATATTTATTCAGTTTCTTTACCCTGAACTCACATTTTTTAATTGGGTTATTTGTTTTTTGCCATTGAGCTGTATGAGTTCCCATCCACCTTTAGAGGCAACCTGTGATACAGTAATTCCAATTCTAGGTATTTATCTAAGAGGAATGAAAACATATCCACAAAAAGATTTGTTCAAGAAAGTTTATAGCAGCTTTATTGATAATTCCCCAAACCAGAAACATCCCAGTTATCCATCAACAGGTAAATCAGTAGGAAAAAAAAAAAGTAGTATATTCATACAATGGAATGCTCACAGCATTAAAAAGCAACAAACTTCTAAAGCACAGAATAATACAGATAAATCTCAAAGACATTTTACTCAGTAAAAGCAGCCAGACACAAAAGAATACACATACTGCACAATTCCATTTAAATGAAGTTCATGAGCAGGAAAAGCTAACCCATGGTAAAAATCAATCAATCAGAATTCAACTTTGAAAGCACCCCTTTACCTGCTTTGGGAAGAAAAGATTTCACTCCAGTTGAATGAAAGAAAGAGACAGCTTCCTGCTTTTGACGCAGCTTCCTTGATTCTTAAGTTCAGTGCTCAATAATTGTAGAATGAGTCAATGAAGAGCTAAATAAAATGACTTAGGAACTAACGAATCCTTCTCTAAAGATGAGACTCTCTGAGTGAGCCTACCTTTCCATCTTTAGGCAGAAATTCTCCACTCTGAAACCCTTTGGGGCAGCACCTCCATGCACTCTGCCATCTTTTTTTCCCTTCTTCTTCCTCCTCTCAAACTTTTACCCAACACCTTTGTTCACTGACCTGAAACACACATGCTAATTTTCAGGCAGTGCTTTTAAAGACTTCTTCATCTCTGTCCAAGCACCAACTCTAAATTTCAACAATTTATATTTCACAGCATTTATTTGGCTCTCACTACACGCTGAGTCCTTAAGCTAGGTGTCAGGGAGACAGAAGAAAATCATACATGATTACTCCTAGAGAAGGCCATATTGGGAGAGGTAAAAATAATAATGTGATAAGGACCTGGGTAGAAGTAGGAACAGAAGCATCTAAATCAGACTGGGATGGGAGCATGGGGATGATCGTATATTTAGTCTAGGGACCAGCACAAAATGTATTAATTCACATTGGTTAAAAAAATATGTGATACCCATGTAAGAGTTTACAAGCAAGCATGCAAGTCCCTTCTGTTACAGTTGGTATGGAAACCTAATTAGAATTACCCTTTGTACACCTACTATATCTAAGAGAAAGATTATGTGCTAAGTTCAAGCTCAACTAGATCTTCCTTTGTTCTTAGGGTAAATGGAGGAGTTTTATTAAAAAAAAAAAACTCTTCATTTTTGTCAACAAAAAATCACATATAACTTTACCACTCAACCATGTATAACCACTGTCAACATTTAATACACATACATACATTTTTATTTATGCATGTGATTATACTCTATAAGGTATTTGGGGACCTACTTTTTGCACGTAATTAATATCACCTATAATTTTCCAAGCCAGTTAATATACGTCTACCTTGTCACTTTAATTGATTACACAATATTCCATGGCATGAATATAACATGATTTATATCATCAATCCCCTACTGGTGGACATTTAGGTTGTTTCCAGTTTGTCACTTTTATGACAGGGATTTCTTAATTTTGCCTGGAAATGAGGCTTAGCTAGATGATTGCCCCTGCTTTACTTTCAGAATGCCATTTAAACAGTTTTCTCTTGTTCCTCTCTAATGGAAGGTTATAAATGGCTCTGCTTAGTGAACGGAAGGGGTTTCTAAGAGCTCAGATACAACCTAGCAGCTGATGCTTGCAGATTTAGGTTCATCTAATGTAGGGCTCATTAATCAAGGCACAGGACTCAACCTATGGAGAGCATTTGGGGTTGGGAGGAGGGAAGACACCTGGCTTTGAGTACAGGTAACCAGTTATTGTTAGCTCTGTGACCTTGGGTAAGTTATTTAGCCTTTCCAAAACTTTATTTCCATATCTACCAAATGGAAATATTAATCCTTGGTTCTCATGGAGTTGCTGAGGGAATCATGAAATAAGAACTGTGGGCAACTTAAATTTTCCAGGGCCATCTATCTACTTATTTATGGCTTTGACCACATGTCGTGTTATTCCTGAGGATATCTAATGTGTACAGTGAGACTTTTGGCAAAATTTAAATTGTTTAATAAACAAACACAAATCCCTCAAACTATATGACATAAATCTAATGCTAAGTTAATAGCCTTCATAGAGTGTTAAGATTTTTCTAGGGAACTTCAGCCTGCACAGGCTATTACACACAGCCAGGAAGCTTTTCTGAGCCCCACTCATCTCCCAATGTAGATGAGGCCGGGTATCTGAGAAGGCAGACTTATATCTAAGACCCGATGGAAGGGCCAGACTTTCACAAGCAGAGAGGAGGCCATTCGAGGCAGGCGAGTCTGAGCAAAAAGGCTGCGCTATGGTATACTTGAGACAGAGAACGTTCATGTCACCCTTACTCTCTCCTTCTTGGCATTTGTCATCATGGTGATAAAAACACTTATGGTTAATCGATGGTCAAAGTGGATCTCCTGAACTAGCGTGGCTGCCAGACAGAAATTGAGCCTCTTCCGTTCACCTCCTTAAACTCAGCACCTAGCTCAGAAGAATAAGGATCAAATGACCATGTTGGGTGAAACCTGCTACATCCACGGTGCTGGAGACAGTAAAAAGTTCTCCGGGCTATTGGTTGACTTTGTTTTTCTTAGAGCTAGCTTCACATATTGGCAAAATAGAGCATTATAGTTTACAAAGAATATTCCAGACATTATCTCATTGAATTCTCACTTTGTGTAATGTGTGTGTTATTGGATTCATTACACACGTTACCATATAAAGCCCAGAGTGCATGCAGCAGCTGGGTCAGGCCTCTGGATTGTAGCCTAGCACTGCTGATAACTTTTCATACGACATATTGGGGGGAGTTTGATGTGACGATCCTGGAGAGGAGGAAAAATAATTTCCCCTCCACCTTTCTAGGTTCTTGACTGAGACCCCCTTCCTCTCGTAATAAAAGACAGGTTAGCAGTAGAAAAACGAACTATTTTAGTTACGTACATATGTACGTAAGGGACCCCCACAAAGACATGAGACTCAAAAAGCGGCCTGATGATTGAAGTTTGTGCACCACGCTGAGCTAAGGAAAGGGATAAGGATCGGAGACTTCAAAGGTGGGGAGGCAATTCACAGGAAGGTAATAAGAAGCAATGTTTGGTCAACAAAGGTTGCCCTCCCACGCAGATGAGTGTCTCAGGTGAAAAAGGTACCTCTGGTAATAGCTCCCTGCCTGTACAGGCCCCCTTCCTAATATAAATTTCCCTTATAAAAAGGTAACTTGTACTGTATTTAGAACTTCTCCTGTGTCTGCAGTTTCTCAAAATAATCTTTATGCCAAAAAGGCCCATCTTGGGGTGCATATTCTACCTTTCAATCTTCTGGACTCTAGATGAACGGATAGTTATCAGGGAGCCACCCCAAGGCAAGCACTGCCCCAGGCACCGGGAATGAAGTAGCAGACCAGGCATAGTATCTACCTTCGTGGAGTAAATGTCCCTTCTCACTGCCTCCCTAAATTAGCTACTGTCCTATCCAGGCCATGTTACCCGTCTGTCTTTCCTCTCCATTTTGGTGGACGCCTAACCGAAAGAGAGCACGGGCCAGAGATGCGTGACGTGGCCTGAAGACGAGCACATACACACACACCAGGAAAATCAACTCCTGCCTTAGGAAATCCAACCTAAGACATGTAGGAATCACACAGTGGTCAGTGAGAGCTGACCCTAGAAGGCCAGGCTATCGACAGCGGGGTCAGAGAGGCCACAGGTGTGCACAGTAGCTGTGTGGGAAGAGAAGCATGAGAGCAAGGAAGCCATGGGGAAGAGAGAGGAGAAGAGGGTGGGCTGAAGGGACAACCCCAAGGGAAGGTCTATACGCTCTAGCTCCCGATGACCCATGAGCAGATTTCACTCCAGAATTAATTGTCCTAGAAGAGATTCCCTACGCTTCCTGTCCCTATGCTGGCTGTTCAGCTCTTACTGGGTTCCTTGACATGTGTACACTGAATCTAACTTCTCCATCCATTACATGAAATAATTTGACTGAATTTCAGTTTCTTACAAGCAAAATAACCTGCTAAATTATCTACTCATGTGCTGATTGCAGCATTATTTGTAACATTGTTTGGAAGCAATTTAAATAGCCATCATGAGTGGACTGGTCATATAAACTCTGGTATTTACTTTTTGTTGAATACAATATAGCAGTAAAGGAAATTATGGTATTTTCCATATAGTATCTACCGTATTTTCTTTTACTGCTGTAGTGTATTGTATTCCCTAGGAATTATATATGTATATATTAATAGATAAATGTATGTTATATATGTATTTATATACAGATATTTAATTTTGTACATATGTTATATAAATACAGTTTAATATGTATCATATTACATAAGAATATAAATATTACAATACATATCTAACATATATGTGAATATACATATATATGTATATATGTGTAAGTATTTTTAAGTGAAGCAAAAAAAAGTTTCAGTGCACACATGAAACAAAATTTTGTATATGTTTTTATATAATGCATATAAATGGATTGGAAGGATACATATCAAATTAAAAATAGAAGTTACATCTTGGGAGAGGGTTAGAATTATAAAGAAAGGGTTAAAGGAGATGGCCTGTATGTGTATTTCTTTCTTTTTTCTTTTTTGTAATTAAAACTAATCCAAAAAATATCTTAAAAGAAAATCAATCAAGTGAACCACAAATTACCCATTTTACATTTTGTTTTATTTTTTCCTCCTCCCATCCATACGGCTCAGTATGTAGTGAAGAAGGTCACTTAGGGTGAGTTCTCACCTCAGTGTTCTAAAATAACGGAATATTAAGTGACTCAAGTCTGTGTCTGCTGAGATGTTTTTTTAATTAATTTCAACAATATGGACATGGATAAAAATAAAACCTAAAGCTTGAGCATTTGAGTTTTTCATCAAAATAATGCCAATTGCAGGATACTTTTCAAGCCATTTAGCACAATGACCCAGAGGTGTTTTTTTCATCTTTTAAATATTAAAATACTTTTAAAAATAGTCTTTTAATAACTCACTTAAAAAATAATGGAGGTATTAAACCTATTTTGTTGTGTACTATGTATCTTTGTTGTGAGAGTGTGTGTACCAGAGTCCTCATATGGATGATAATATCAACATATTTTAGTTAGCAAGGGAGAAATCCTCTGAGTCCAGAATGTGCCAGTTTAACAAGATGTTAAAATCTAACAATTTAAAGATGCTTGCTCTCGTATAAAATCCTATATGCACATGGACATCAGGCTTTTGAAAACTCATTCTATATACATGGGAGAGGAGTTCAGAGATTCAAATAGTTGTGCTAAGAGACTTCTTCACTTACGTTTTTTAGTAGAGTTCTCAACTCATTTATGAAATAAGCACTCTAATGTAATTTTTAAAAATGATGTTCCTGTGCACAGTCAAGCCTTCCTGTGACTTAGCAACATGGCTGATGGGATTCAGGAGAGGAGATATGAAATCTAGGGGTCAGGCTGGGACAACAGACCCACTGCTCCCCAAGAATGGAGTCTGGATACAACCATTGAGATGTCCAATATCCAGCATCCAATACGCAAAGGTCAGGGAAATGTAGCACAGATGCACAACGTGGAAGAAAGGGCTCACCAATAAGGGCATTACAGATATCCTGGACCACTCCTGAAGTCAGTTGAGAAAAGCAGAGTTCTGACTGAGTTGTACCAGAACAGGGTCCAGACTAGGGTCAGAGAGCTAACAGGACGTGGGTGAAGAGTCCAGGTTCTGGCAAAACAAAGGCAGAGTACAGGACCCGTTAGTGGAACAGGGAGAACTCAGTTGGTGATCCAAGGGCTGTCTTGACTGGGCCAATATAGTAGAGAGTAGAGTCAACATCTTGGAGGGCCACAACAGTGGTCTAGGCTCACCGTTATCCAGCCTATCTCAGGTCCATGAGGGAAAAAAAATCGAAGAAATAAAAAATGCTGATACTAAAGACCACACACTGATGGCATAGAAATTGCCCATGTACCTCCTGCCCTGATCATGTGACAGGGCTTAGGGCTTGCTGGTGAGTCCCGAAGTGGGCACTCAATGGAAAAACTGACTACCAGTTTTGAGGCTGCATCTAACATTTCTAGTATAGATGTAATGTCTGATATCGCCTTAGTACTTTTTATAGTCACTGAGAAGGCCCGTAGCCTAGGTGGTAATAAAAATAAAACTCAATCCAGCACAGCATCATTGTGGTGGTCCCACTCCTCTCCCACTTCTGAGTCCTCCCCAACTTGCAAGATCTTAATCACCATTTGGCAGAGACTCAAAAGCACTAGCTGGCGTAATTGCCTAATGTTAACAGACAGATAACTAAAGTGCAGAGCAGTTAAGTGATATAGAGGTCCACTTGCTTACACTCCATGTTATCACCCTTCTGTGGAATTTCTTCTGTCTACCACCCCTTCATTCAGTTTCATTATGTTTGGACAATGTTGGTAGACTCAGCTCACTGTTGACACCTAATCATTTTTCTAAGGGGGAAAAATGATCACCCAAAACAGAGAATCCACTTACGGCAGCCCCATCAGAGTGATCTGCATCCAGTGTGGTTTTTGCAAAAGCTGCCACGTTGTATAGGGTCACCAGAGAAATCCAGCTTAATTCCCCTTGTCAGATGGGCATGCACCCAGCCAGATGTCCAGCTCTTGTGTCTTGATTTTAAAAGGTACTTAGCAGCAAGCCTTTCATTGACCTACATGTTTTCATAACTGCTGGCTCGTGTGCATTTGAGATCGTTCTCTTTGAGTCACCTCGCTGTATGTACTGAATATTTTTTTGCTGCTTCCTAGATACCTAATGAACCTGCTTGGGCTTCAGGTGAAATATATTTTTGGAACACGATCACCCTGCACTTTGCAGGTCATGAATTTCTTTATTATTTGCCACGGCAGTTGTTGCTACCCAAAAAGTTATTATCTATTCAATCTTGGTTCTAACCTGCAAGCAGATCTGTCTGAGGAGCCAATTTATTACTGATGTAACAGCACCAGGGAAGATGAGTTTGCTTGTTTAAAGAGATGAGCGCCATCGACAATGCTATCAATTTTCACATGCAGAAATCTCGTACATGGGAGTTTTTGTAGTTATTAAAAAATCATGCATAGCAATGTTTCTTCCTTCATCATGCATTTGCTGGGATCGCACATACATCATGGCTTGTTATTCTCTAAACGGGTTTGTCTTTCAGAAATTGGTAGCTTGGTAGGGTTGTTGCCAAGTACTAAGTTGTGAGACCAGAAAAATGGTGATGCCATCCACATCTGGCTCTATGTTTTCCCATGAATGGCCCACATGATGCTCTTTGCATGTAATTTACCCTCTCTGGTTATCAGTTTCATGTCATCAATGTATTCACTCACTGGACCAATTGCTATGGCCAGGAAAGATAGAGTACTTTGGACAGGCTGGGTCATTTTCCTTGCTCTATGGTGAGGGGTTGAGTACTGTGATTGACAGCCTCCACAGGACCACCTGGAATGATGGCAGAATGGTTTCTCAAAGAAAAATGCGGTTCTTGGAAGAAGAAAAAGAAGGAGGAGGAGAAGGGCATAAGAGTAGGAATGCTAAATGATGATAGACCTCTATTGTAAAGGATACCATTAGGACATGTAGAGATCTAGGACAAGAAGGATGTATGAGAAACATTACAAGGAAAGCTGGCAGGAAGGAAAACTTTGCATATAGAGTACAGCCAGTGATTTATTATATATTCTACTAAACTAGACATTCTCACATACCTTCCCTCATTTGATCAAACAATACTTACTTCAGAAACCAGCCTTAGTAGATACTTAATTTTGCTCAATGAGTGAATAAATAAGTGGATAAATGGCTGAAGGAATATATACAGTTTCACCTTACAACCATGTTATTCCTATTTTACAGATAATGAAACTGACTTGGAGATGGTTGGTGGCTTACTCGAGGCTATGCAGCTAAGAGCTTAGAGAGTTTGGTTTTTATCTCAATCAGCCCTGACTCCAGGTTGAGTCTTCTTGCCACCCTCCTACAACTTTCTCTTCTTCATACTGTTGCTTTTTTCCAGGCTGGCTCACAGACACCTGAACCCTTTGGTCTCATTGGCCAAATTCTATTCCCAACGTATTTCTGTTGTTCTTCAGCCTTTTACTTAAGGCTTTGAACTAAATTCCATTTGTATCCCAGAAATTCACAGATTTCTAGACACTTTAGAGTTGGAGGAGACCTTAGAAGCCATCTAGTCCAAAGGACATTGTACAGTAAACTGCAGTTAAGTGACTGTTCCCATCAGGGAATGAAGAGTGGAAGCCCGATCCTCTCTTCTCTCTTTTCCGGTGGTGACTGTGTTACTGCTCTATTTGAGTGATTTCTCCTGACGGAGATACAGGAAGCCTCTCCCCCTAGCGCAAATACGGGAACACAGTTTCCCCCGGGTACCGGGAAGCTGCCGCCCACGAGGATCCAACATATGGAACACCCACATTTAAAAATAACAAGATGGAAGACTGCTGTATTGCTTTCACTGCCTCCATCTGAGCCACCTCTTCACATCCCTAAATCTGCTTATCATTTAATAAAGACAACCACCTGTTTGGCTGCACGAAGTAAGCCAGCTGGGCTGAAGTGGAAGAGGGGTGGGTGTGGACAGGGAGCTGCTCTGTGTGTGGTCTCTCCCACTCCACTTTCAGAATGCAGAAGACACAGGCAACCTGCTTCTTCTCCCTCCCCATCTGCAAGTCAGTTTTAAGGAAATCTTCACATTTTTGCTGCTGGCCGCGAATGGCATAATTCCACGTCTCCAGCTTCAAGTGGAGGTTAGGGTAACCTTGTGTTCTCTGTTAGCGGCAGTGTTTATCCAAGCATTGTGTGCCGCTCCCCTTTTATCAAAAACTCCTGGGTGCTTGTTAGACATTCAGACTCCAGAACCCCTGCCAACTTACTAAAATACCATCTTTGAGCATCCTAAAATATTTTAGAACTCCCTGAGAGGTTCTTATACACACTAAAGTGTGAGAACCTCAGGCTCATTCTCCTGCAATTTCTTCATTTTGGATGACTCTTCTCACAGAGGAAAACAAGTGGGAAGAAACACGTTGGGAAGCAGCATGAGAATAAGAAGTGTGTCCAGGAGAAAGGGGGTATGAAACAGGCGGCTTCCATCGACTCCTGGTCTAAGCCCGGGACCATAGGAGAAGTTATAAGTCAACTGTGAGACAGCCTTGTTCATTAGGGTAGCAGACTGTGCAGGGATTAAGGACCAAGGCTCTGCTTAGATGTAATGGGCATTTACCTGAAATGCGTTTTGCACCATATATTGATCTAGGGTAATGCTTTTCAATTTGCAGGTCAAGACCCATTGATGGGCATGAAATCAGTTTAGTGGATCACTGCCATCTTCAAAAAAAATAAGTCATAATAGATTTGTCAAATCTATTATGTCAAATATTTTCAAATAAGTCAAATAAGTCAAATATTTTCAACATTTATTTGATCATAGCATATCACATTTTGAATGAAAAACATGAAAATTCATTGTGCATTGTAAGAATAACGATTGTTTTCTGAAACTTCTGTTTCAGAGGCAGGTGTGTGTGGGTATGCCCAGGGTTGAGATGTTCAACATATTTCTTCCCATGGCCTGTAGTCAAAAAAGTTTGAGAGTCATTGAACTAGGGAACCCAGAGTGCCAGGCAATTTGCTAAAAGTTTATGTGCATTAATTTATTAGTCCCATTTTACAGATGGGAAAACTGAGGCTGAGATACAGTGGTAAAGTCAGGATTCAAAAGTATTTGAACCACAGAGCCCAATTGGCTAAAAACAGAAGACAGGGGAGAAAATAAATATTGTCTCATTGTCCTAGGTCCACCTAGGTCTTTGCTCACCATTTCATTATATCGTTTAAATAACCTGACCCTCTAATCTTGTACTTCTCATCCTGGCCTTTACCCCACAGAGTCCTACACTGTAAAAGATCCGCACATCAATTGCTATGTGGTGTTGCGCTTTTAATGCTATTGGACAGGAACTTGTGAGGATTTGATAGAGTCTTGTTTGTTTAGCTCTTACTGAAGGTCAGAACCAAGATTCATTGCTTTCACTGGAGAACGGGCATTAATATTCAGATCCTCTCTCCAATATCAAAGGCTCCTTGTTAAGGGCTCCTCCACCAGCCATTAATGGCAGGTTTATTTACTGCCTTAAGACTCTCTTCAAAAAATTAACTGATATCTACTTAACACATAAGACTGGGTTGGTGGCAAGTGACAGAAAACTAGACTCAAACTGGTTTAAGCAGAGAGAAGAACTCTAGTTTTTCAAATGAATTAAGCATGAGGGGAGAGCTGGCTAGATTCAGGCTTGGATCTGACTGGACACAAATAATACAATCAGGCTAGGATTTCTCTTCCCCCATTTTTCAGCTCTGCTTCTCCTGTGTTGAATCCACTCTAGGAGACGATCTTCCCTAATGGTTACAAGAGGCTTACCATCACATCCCACGTTAAGGCATGAGAACCTTTGATTCTCGCTGGGTATTATTGACTTTGGTTGAGTGACCTGCCCATTCCTGAATCAATCACATAATCACTGTGACTATGCAATGTGATATGCTGATTGATGGAATTCACATAAAGACATCAGAGTGAACCAAGGGTGAATCCCCACCCTTACCCCAAAGAAATACAAGGAAGGAGTTACCAGGCTAAATGGATCCGAGGTGTCAAAAGTTTAAGCTTGCACTAGGAACTCTGGAATAGGAACCTCTGCCCTTGCAGAGCTTACATTCATGGGTTCAATCCTTCAAGGGTTACTGTGTGTGTGTGTGTGTGTGTGTGTGTGTGTGTGTGTGTACATGTTCTATGTGCAGGTTCAGGTGCTGAGCACCGTGAGAGATCTCTGGAGAAATGTCAAGAGTTCTTCATAATAGAACTTACAGTCTAACATCAAAGAAAAAATGTGCATACATCATTAGTAATTTAATGAGAAAAAATGGTGAAATACCATTCATTTTTCTATCTGGGGTAAATTGTGAAAGGCAGAATATATAAAGTCCAAGCCAAGCCTTTCAGCACAGATAGAATTTGGATGTTATGGGAAGACACGTCTACATGGATTGAACAAGTATGGTGAGTGGAGTGGGGAGCAGGAGGCTGTGACACTCGGTAACTGCCTGGGGACAGTATGGGGGAGGAGGAAGACCTGATAAGGGAGGGCCACAGAATGCCACGCCTCAGTGTTTAGGTTTTAGAATCATTGTAGAGAAAGTCGAGTTTTGCAAGAGAGGACATACCAGCTCTGTACTACAAAAGTCACCCTTACAGTAGTGACAATGGTGGTCTTTAGGGGAGAATATTAATCCAGATTAGAGACTATGGGAGCATAAATAGCTGTGGCAGACATAAAAAGGGGAAATGATTACAAATAGGACGTCAGACACAGAGAAGACTGGGCCGAGCATTTCCTTAGACATGGGCAGCGCCGGAAAAGTGGGGTGAAAGTTGGGTTCAATCTCCATCTTTTATGATTGCAAAAAGTATGGTCCAATGAGGGGTATCTCTCAAGAGGAGGGCATTTGGGAGTGAACGTCTCTTCTTTGTTTATAACCAGTTATCCTGTTTTGCTGGAGATTGATTTCCAGTCATCAGGGAAGTCAAGAAGGAATTTCCAGGCATCATGAAAGGACTATTATATATGTCAGTCAATGCTTTGGATTGGAAGGTTCATGAAATTTGGAGCTAGTCAGACCTGAGTTCAATCCCAGTTCTTCTGGTCCAGTCATCTAATATCTGTTTTCTTCCTGGAAAATGAAACCAACATCCTAGGATTATTGTGAGGTTTGAATGAGAAATGCGTAAGCAATTTCCACTTAATAAATATTAGCTCAGTATTATTTAATTCTTAGAGCAATACCAAAATGAGAAATCGACAATATTTTCATTTTATATTATGTAAAGAGACCGGTGAAAGCGAATGAGAATAGAAAGAATGAGACTCATTCAAATTCTTTGCAGTTAGCAAGTGGCAAAACTAGGGTTCAAACCCATGCAGATCAGAGTGAAAAGTCTGAGCTCTTTCTGTTGTTCTTGGAGTACTGACTTCTTAAATTTTATAATCAAACATTTTACAAATGACTAAATTGCCACTTAAAAATTAACATGTAGTCTCAGTGTTATGGTCAATGAATTATGTGTTCTATATCTCTTAGGCCACTCATGGGTTTTTAACGCAACATAAGCATTAGCAACATTACCTGATTACCTTGGTAGATGTATTATTGGAATAGCAACTCTTTCAGTAAATGTCAATTTACATCGTTGTTAGACAGATGTTCCAGGATTGAAGAAGAAATATACTGATTAATATCTCCCTCAAATTCTGGGATAAAGATGAAAGTATTATATTATCCACTTGCTGGCCAGCACAATAAATTAGATTAAAGAAGGAATGAGAAGCCATCCCTCTAGGCTTAATAAAATACGGGTTTAGCAGAGGAAGTTGGTTAAGAGTTGAGCCTCCTCATACAGACATCTGTTACCAAACAATGTTTTTGTTTTGTTTATCTTCTCTATTAGTATTAACCTTGATGGTGATCCAACATTCTTGCTGCTGCCTTTGGGTTCTAAAGATGTAAAACAACCAACATAAAATAGATACAATCCAAATGGCTAAACTATGAGAAAAGAGAGGAGAGTAAGCTGGGCCCATTGATCCACAGAGTACTAAACAATTGCAATCTCTTAGTGACATAGCAGGGCATGAAGAAAACACCTATAACCTGGGCGGACATTGGCAGCACAGAGTACAACCACTCTCCTATGAGATAAGGAGTTTGGGGGGCTTCTTGCTTGCATCTTGCTTATAAATGGCTGAAGTTTTTCTCTGCAAAGAGAGTTCTTACCCAAGACTGTAGCTCCATTAGGACTTGAAAGACATTCATGGGTATTGGTGTTAAAAATGCAATCTTTTCTCTTGCTACAAATATGTTTAGTAAATTTAATTGAAAGCATCTCCTACATACTTCCCCTAAAATCCTAACTTTCTTGTTTAAAGGGCTAATATATTCTATTACTAAATAAAATTGAATCAAAAATCTTATTTGATGGTCCATAAAGCCATGAGCAGTCTGGCCTCAGCACATTCTTTCTACCTAATATTGGCCCACGTTCCTGCTCATTTACTCCACCTCAGCTATACTGACATCCTTCCAATTCCTTCCACTGCAGGGCCTTTGCACATGCTGTTCTCTACGTCTGAACATTCCTTTACTCCAGGTTGCCTGGCTTTCTCCACATCCAGTCACTGATTCAGACACATCTTCCCTAACTTTCTTCTCTAAATCACCACCTTTCACCCAACCCCTACCCCAGCGACAATTATTCTCCATCACACAACCTTGTGCACCTCTTCCGCATAATTATTGCTAGGTATGCTTAACTAATCTGTTTGTTTACTTTTTAAATGAGCTAAAACTAATTGAACACTTATTATGCACTAGCAATTTCTATGTATTTACAGTTATTAAAGGTTTTGATCTTCATTATATCAACATGAAGTCAGTGGCACAATCAATCCTCTTTTCCTAGGCTGAGAAACTAAGATTTACTGAAGTTGATTTATTTACCAATGCCTCAAAACTAAGTGGAGAGGCCAGGATTTGAACTCAGGAAGCCTTGATCCAGACTGTGTGCTCTTAATTGCCATTCTGTATGACTCCCAGCCCTGTATATTATTTATCTCTCACAATTGAAAATAAAAATTTCAGGAATTATTGTACTTGCATGCATTATTTCACCGTATCCTTATTTAAAACATGTACACACACATAATGATTCACAAACTTGACTTTTCCCGATAGCTAACATAAATATACTAACATATAAATATACATATATACACATACACACACATATATATACAACTATATATTTATATAGAAAACATATAATTATATGTCAGGCACAGTTCTGTTCACATTAATATTCATACTCCAGAACTCAAAGTCATGTTAACAAAAAAAAAAGAAAAAGAACAGAATTCACTGAGGAGCTACAAATGACTATGAACCCATAAGCAAATGTACAGCCTTACTACTTATTAATGAAATAAGATACCACTTCCTTCCTCACTAATTAGCAAGGATTAAAAAAGAAATAATACCCACTTTTGGCAGGAGTACAGGGAAAGGACTTTGTCATATATTAGTGGTGGGAGGAAAAAATGTTTACAGCCTCAGTGCAATGCCAATTTGGCAACATGTATGAAGGGATTGCAAGTTTACCTTGGCCTTTGATGGAAAAAAATCTACTTTTAGTAAATTAACACGAAAAAAAAGTAAAAAGCCAGACTAAGATTTGGATGGAGAAATTTTCACTGTAGGATTGTGGGGGTGGATGTGGGTGTGTGTGTGTGTAAGCAAAAATAAAATGACGATAATGGAAATATCCAACTACAGTCAGTTAGTTGGCAAATATTTACTGGGTGCCTACTCTTGCAAGACCCTGAGTGAGGGGCTGGAGATGTGATGGTGAATGAGTAGACGGGTGTGTGGTCCATACCTGCTTGGAGGGCAGCCCGTCAGGGGAGGAAGTGCATACTCTTAGATCCACAGTGGGGAATGTTAATTAACTATGGCAATAACATTATAATGAGGACATCTGAAAGGATGATTGTGGAGAATATTTAAATAATGATGATTAAAGACCTGTAAAAAAAATAGTGGTAAAGTAAAACAGTAAAAGAGAGTAATTTTGCATAAAGTGGATACCATGTAGTGCATATAGATATATAAACAAATATATACCGAAAGAAAACCATGGGTAGAAAATCAAAAGAATGTGAACGGTGACTATTACTAGGAATTGGAATTAAGGGAATTTTTTTTCCTTTTTTTTTTTTCCTCTAAATTTTCCACCATGAAATATATAAATATTTTATCAAGAGAAAATTAATACCAAAAAGTTCCAGTGTAAAAAGGGTGATTAATAACTTTCCATAAAACTTTCCCTAGACTGTGAAGTTTCTAGGTCTCTCTGTAGGGAAACGAAGAGAAATCTATTTTTTCTTCTGTTCACTGGTTGGCAGCTCATCCCTCTGGATGTAGTAAAGGCATAACCTCTTCCTAAAACTTCACGAGGACCTACACAAGTAGGTCCTCTCCCTCTCAGCTCCCCAGCATCATGGCATTTCCGGCATCATGGGGTGATACGAGTCAATATTCATACCACTCCCCTGTTCACTGTGAGCTCCTGAAGGGCATGGAAGCATCCAACTCAGAGTTCAAAGAACTAGTTAATTATTAGCTCATTAGTTAATTAATAATTGAAGACATAAAAGACTTAAACCAAGGAAACTCTGGTGATTAATACAAAATAGCACATCATTAAAAGGAAGGCAGCTCAGCATAATGGAGAAGTGTTTGCTCTCCTGGATGGTCACACCAGGGTCAGAAGCCTGCCCTTACCTCTTTTCTGCATGATCTCAGGCAAGTCACTTATGCCCTTGGAATCTTAACTTCCTCCTCTACAAACTAACTGTGAAAGGCTGGTGAGGATATTACAAGAAAGCAGGAGTAAAGTATCTGTCACATAGTAGGAGTTTAAAGTACTCTAGTAGAGTGTTCTTTTCGAGTTTATAGTATGGATACGGATACAGTTTACTGTAGTTTTTCTCCGCCTCCATCTTTGATTTTTAGCTTCTAAATGGACTTATTCATACTCGTTTGACAGTTTTCTTAAGTCTATGTCTCCGAAAAGCTGGTGTTCTAGACCGACTTTTAAATTACAAAATAGCAAACTTGGTTTCAGAAAGGGAAGAGTGTGTGTGTGCGTGTGTATGTGTGTGTGTGTGTGTGTGTGTGATTTCATTTGTTCATACCACAGTTTTTCTTGTCAAATAATATTCTGCTGGAACCAGGCTCCCTTGTCTACAGATGAGGAAATGGAGAGATACAGACAGAAAAATAGAATTTACTTTTAATTACAAAGTGGTGTTCCAGACACCGTGCCAGGCACTTTATATACAGTCTTTGCATCCTTACATGATGCAAATCATGTAATCCCACATGAAATGCATTGTCCTTCCTCACTTGTGTGTAAGAGAAAATCCTGGAAGCTTGGAGAGGTTCAGAGGCATTGCCAAGGTTCTGAATTAGTCGATATTAAAAGCTGGATTCAAAATGAGGTCAAAGTCAAAAATCAATGTTGAGAGAGGTGAAGTGAGCCGTGATCTACGTGTCCTAAAGTCCAGTCTTTTGTCGGTCCTGAGCCTCCTGCCTTCACATAACATTCTAGCAGAGAAAAGAGAAACCTGTGACCCCGTTCTCCACCCATCTGCTAACAATCCTGTTTGGAAACATCGCTTCTGTCTATAACCCACTGTGAAGGCAGGTCATTAATGAGACACTAGGAACAAACAGAAATTGTGCTTCTTGCTGCTTTGTTATAAGTTGCCTAATTGGGATTTATGGATGGCTGTGATAAAATTTCTGCATAGTAAAATCCTGAGATTTCTCTTGAACTCTTAAATAATGGCCAAACAAAGCCTTAATGACTAAAGGGATAGGTCGAATACACCTCCACGTTCGTTGCAAGTGTGTGAGGGGGGGTGGGAGGGCATATGTGTGTTGGGGGCAGAAGAGGCAGGTTGTTCACACAAATTAGGCTAATATTAAAGTCTACACTTCAAGTGGTGTCGGCTCTTTGTTCATTCAGACCTGAAGTGGATTAAGTTCAAGCCTTCCATCTGGTGTCATTGAAGAGCTATTCACAATGTGTAGAGCTTGGTGGTTTGTTTCCCTAAATACTATCCTCACTCTGATTGTTGTGTCAGATGGATGGCCTTTGGAGCCCAGCACAAGTGGCACAATCCCAGGAATGTCATTTTCTCCTCTTTGGTGAGAATGTTAAACGACAACAATGATAATAACTAAAACAACAATGGTGGTGGCAGTGCATCCTCTTGACTAGTGCTCAATAGGTATGAAAAAGCCTTGTATTAATTAGATCTCATATTATCTAACCACCCAGTAAGGTAGCTAGAAATGACCTCATTTTGTAGCTGAGAGAAGAAATGCTCAGAAGACAGGAGTAACTGGCCCACAGTCAGAGAGCTAATACATGGTAGAGCCAGAATATGGGCCAAGTTGTTTTCTATCACAAGCCTTTCACTATTACTTGAGATTTTTAATCACATGCATTTATTAAGATTTTTAAAAATTAGATATAGACAGAAACAGAATAAACTGTTAAACGGAGAATCTAGAAGACCTCAAAGGAAGAGAAAGCATGTGAGCTTGGCCTAGATGGCCAAGGAGAATTTAAGTGATGCTGTGGGAAATGGTGGAAGGGATGATTAAAGGCAAGAATGTGCATGACACATATAGAAAAGCCTGTGTTGCTAGAGCTTATGACGTTGTTGATATTCCCCTCCCCAAGCCACCTTTCCCGGTCTATGGATGTCACAATCATCTACGCAGTCACTCAGACCATAGAAGTCATCCTTGATTCTTCTTTTTCCTTTCCAGGCCACATCTAAGTCATTACCACCCACCACTAACACCCTGGCTAACCCAAATCCTTCCTGACCTCCAAGACTGCACAGTCTCCTGATCAATCTTCTTGCCTCCACCTTTGCCCCCTCACCTCACACGCTGCCCTCCACAGGACTCCAAAGTGAGATTCCTGACAGGTAAATCAGACAACCTCATTCTCCTATCTAAAGCCCTCCAATATAGTTGATAGTATTATACACTATTGTTTCATTTTGGATTTAATAATGGCATTAATGTGATACCTAAAAAGGAGTTTTATTTAGAATATTTAAAATGGGAATATTTAGAGATGACATTTTATTATGTCTGTCATTTGCTTCAGACTAATCTGGGGTGAAGAAAGTTGATGAGGATATGGATACACAAGATTAGCCTTGATTAGCTGGGTGATTACATTGAAAAGGGGTAAATTATACTACTTTACCAACTTAACTTTGAAATTGTCCCCCAAAATATGTTTTGAACAAATCTCCTGAAGGACTGACACAGAAACAAGAATTAAATACGAATTTCCAACCATCACTTACAAAGTCGTGTGTGTTCTGGCCTCGATCTGCCTTGCATGCCTCTTTATGCTCCTCTCTCCTGATTGTTCACTCTGCTCTAGATCCGCTGACCTTACTGGCCTTCGAAAATGCTAAGCTCTCCCCGTCTCAAAGGGCTTTGAACTTGCTCATCCTTCTGCCTGAGATTTTCTTTCTCTTAACCTTGAGGTGGCTACTCCCTTTCAATATTAGGTCTCGAATCAATGGAACCGCCATAGAAAGGCCTTCTCTGATCACTCCAGAAAAAGCATACAGTACACCCCTTCACTCTCCACTGTATTATCCTGTTTTATCTTCTATAGAATTCAAAACTACCTAAAAGTGTTTATCTGCTTGTCTACACATTCGTTTTTTAAAAATCTGTCGCATTACAATTTCACTCCCTTCAAGGCAGGAAGTCTGTTTTGTTCACTCAGATTATCCAGAATTATAAGACTTCCTGGTGTTTAGTAGTTGTTCAAAACATACTGGCTGAATTTTTACATATTGCTTACAGTGATGCTCAAATTGGACACTCCCAGGGTAATTTGTTTATTGTTGTCACAATGACTGGGCAACGACACTGACATTTGGGACCCAAGAAGTATTGCAATGTATGGGACAAGGTACTGTCCAGTGAGGAATTTCCTACCCCAAATTCCACTAATGCCCCCATTGAAAAGTCCAGGGCTGGAGATGGCAGTCGAGGGTGGTGGAGTCGGGGAAAGTTTGACACTGCAGGGAGTGGTATAGAATGAAGCACTAGAGGGCCGGCCCTGTGGCTTGGTGGTTAAGTGCGCGCGCTGCGATGCTGGTGGCCCGGGTTCGGATCCCGGGTGCGCATCGAGGCACCACTTCTCCATTCATCCTGAGGCCGAGTCCCACATACAGCAACTAGAAGGATGTGCAGCTACGACACGCAACTATCCACTGGGGCTTTGGGAAAAATAAAATAAATAAAATCTTTAAAAAAAAAAAAAAAAAAGAATGAAGCACTAGAGGAAAATCAGGACTGGACCAGGACAAGCCTTCTTAACACCATCTTAAAAATTTTGAAATTTATTTTTAGAAGTTGTGTTGGTTTTCCATTGGTGCCATAACAAATTACCACAGACTTAGTGGCTTGGAACGTCTAAATTTATTACCCCACAGCTCTGTAGGTCAGAAGTCCAGGGGGGCTTGGTTGGGTCCTCTGCTTAGGGTTTTGCAAAACCAAAACAAGGTGTTGCCTGGGCTGGGTTTTTACCTGGAGATTGATCTATTTCCAGATCTATGTCCATTCAGCTTGTCACCTGAATCCAATTCTTTGTGGTTGTAGCTTTGAGGTCCCTGTTTTCTCAGTGCTGTCACCTGGGACTTGCCTTTGCTCCTTGATGATGCCCACATTTTTTCTCATGCTTTCCAAGTGACCATGTCCAGCAACAGAGGGTTGAGTCCCTCTTGTGCTTTGAATCACTCTGACTTCTCCTTCTGGCATGACCCTCTAGCTCCAGCTGGAGAAATTTCTCTGCTTTTAAAGACTTATGTAATTAGATTGGGGCCACTTGGATAATCCAGGTTACCCTCACTGTTTTAAAGTCCATAAACTTCATTATATCAGCCAAGTTCCTTGTGTGATTTGATGTAACATTTTCATAAGCTCCAGGATTAGGGCATGGACACCTTTGGTAGGCCATTCAGCCTACCACAGGAGTCATTGAATGTTTTTAAAGAGGCAAATTAAATGACCTAAACCTGTTCAAATCAGCATTCCTTTCTCTGCGGCTATTTTTTAGCAATAGGCTTCCTTCTCCTCTAGGAACTATGGCCGTGAGGCCTGCAGGGACTCTGCTGGGAAAGCCATTAAAAGCCAGCAGCTGCCTGTCAAGCCAAGCAGTGCTGTGGCCTTAGCTCTAAGCAGATAAAGCAGAGAGGAAGGGAGTGTGCCTGCTTCCACGAATGGTGGGGCTCAGCTGCATCCCCATTTCTGGGAGAATTCATGAGTGCAGCACATGCCAGGGGACACGGAGAGCTTCTCTCCCAGAAGCAGATGCTGCTGATCCCCACACAGAAGCCACCTCACTCTCCAGCACTTCCACACACTGTCTGCCAGATGGCCACAGCTGAACCCACAGCTGAATAGATATCTGCTGTTGGCACCAAATACACCTCTGTGGGACTGGTTAAGGACCCGAGGTGGTATGGCAGGATGTCAAATACATATGAACAATAAAAACGCTTAGGATGTGCCAGGCACTACGCTGAGCACTTTGCAGGCATTAACTCAAGCTACACTATACTCTCAGGTGGATGGTATGATTCTTATGCCCATTTTATACAAAGAGAGACTAAGGCTCGGAGAGGTTGGGTAGCTTGCCAAAGATAATAGAACCAGTAACCAGCAGAGGTGGAGTTTGAATGGAGGCAAATAATACGTGATTACAGTCTCCAGAATCTGTGATCTGAGACACTGCACTAGCTAGATCTGATATCAAGAGCCCTGTAGCCTTTTCCCCAGGATCCACAGCATTCAACCTCACTTTGCACCAACTCAGATATGCCCAAATCTGAGCAGCTGCCATCTGATGAACCATCCTCATTTACAGGTCAGTGGCCCAGAATATTTGCCTCCTGTGGAACACCATATAAAGCTAAGTGGAAAATTGAAGCTGACACCAAAAATGGTATCTGTTGCCAAGATAAGCTTGGAGAACTGAAGCCAAGTATAGGAATGGCTTCAGGAACCCAGAAGAGGGTGCAAAGTGGGAGAAAGTGATGTCTGACTCAAGACTCGCCTTAGGAATACTGAGTACCCAGCATGACGTTGCACATGAAGGGCAGGCAACAACATCCTGAGCCGGTATTGAGTGCTTAATATACACCAGGAACTCAATTATGCCCATTATACAGATGATCTCATTTAATTGTCACATCACCTCCATGAGAAAAGTATTAACCCCAGTTTATAGATGGAGAACCTGAGGCTGACTGACGTTAAGTAACCTGTTTCAGGTATCATGGCTGATAGAAGGCAGCTCTGAGAGTTGAACCCAGGCAGTCTGACATGAAAAATGACTTATTAAGTCCCATATTTTCTGTTTCAAAATGTCACAGGACATTTTCCCATTAGGTCTTTGGGTATTGGGTGGACTCAGGGGAGAAACACAGTCTGTCTTAGCACCACAATGACACAGGTGTGAGTCAGATGAGCACATGCTTCATGGAATGATGCCCACAGATTAAGAGATGTTCTACTTTCTATCCATACAACAGACATAGGATGCATTTCATAAATGATGATTGAATGAATGAAGTGAATCAAAGTGAAAGAGTAAAGACATTGGAGAGATAAGGTCTATTGTTGGGTTGCCAAATCAGAGAGAAAGTCATGGTAAGCATATGGAATATAATCTGAGGGAAAGGTGAGGTTATGTTTTGAGATTAAGTTGTTAAGTCAGGTCTCAGGTACTATTAGGTGGATCCACTTAGGCAGGAAACATGGCTGTAACTTGGGTCACTCCTTCCACTTGCTATCAAGGGTATACTACAGATGCCAGTGGGGGAATACGGAAGTACCAACCCTGCCTGGACCCTCTAACCCTCATCTCAGGTTGGGCCAGGGCATGTTCAGAAAGATGAAAGGAACAGAATACTCAAGTCTTCCCTGGAAACCTAGTGACTACTACAGCATGCACATTACAGAGACACATTTAACCAGGATGCATGATAGTTATTGCTAACAGAATGGGAATTTTTAAGTAATCCACCATTTGTGTGAATGGACAAGGAACATGGGCTCCTTTCCTGTATACACTGGGCATTGAATTTATACCAACACTAGCAAATGGACACATGTACAAAATATCTTATCTGAAAAAGAGAGATAATGCGCTGTCTCCATAGCATTGTGATAGTTAAATAAAATGCACTTAGAAACATGCCTGACAAGAAGGAAATAGGATATATATAATATGAATGAGTTAATAGAGCACTAGTATCTCCAAAGAAACATAGTAGGGATGCATTAAAAGTTAGTTTTCTTCTCTCCTTTTTCCTTTTCAAGTTATCCTCTGTTCCACTTGCTATGGCTACTTTGTAAAACTTAAGGGTGTAAAACAATCATTTATCATACTCATAAATATGTGTTTCACAGACTACGACAAGTCACAGCTGGGATTGGTTGTTTCTGTTCAACGATATGCAGAACCTTGAAGGCTCAGGCTGGAATCATCTAAAGACTTCATCATTCACATATCTAGCTGATACAATATCTATATCATATATAATATCTAGTGCTATATGATAGGTATATCACATATGATCTCTAATACTATGTCATAGTACTTGCTGTAGACTGAAACCTTAGATAAGCCCATCTAAACAGTCAGTCAGAACATCTACATGTAGACTCTCCATGTGGCTTGGGCTTCCTCACAATATGGTGGTTGGGTTCCATGGGCAAGCACCCTAAGAGGGAGACAGGTCAAGCTCTACTCTGTTGGTCAGAGCAGTCCCTTCCCACTCAGATTCAATGGAAAGGAAAAGAGTCTCCCTCTCTTGATGGGGAGCCACAGGACTCTGGACATACTTACAGAACTGCAAACATTGTTGTGGTCATTTTTGGAAAATTAATCTGCCACACCCTCTGATATCCAAACTCCCATGGGTATTGTCCATCTGATTTATTATAAAAAGAAGCTAGAAAAAGAACTTACATTACTTTACATTAACTTCATGTCAGTATTCTAGCACATCTAAATCTTGACAAAATTATATTCTGAAATTCTAAAGAGAGTTTGGGTTAGAAATATGTCTTTATTGCTTCCCATTTCAATGTCATATACACATCCAATTTTAAAAATTAAAAACTAAAAGCATAGATTTTTATTAAGCAAGCATAATAAGTCTTCAGTAAATCAGTAAGGTTTTTGCATGATATGCATTTTCTCATTTTCCCATATGTTTGGATATTTACAGCTATATATTTCTTTCCAATTCAAACATAACATTTAGGGAAAATATATAACTGGGCCTCTCTTTGGTCCAATTCCCTCATCTGTCAAATGGAGAATAGGATACATAAGCAATTCACAAAGTGCCCTCATTGGCATGCTAATTATGGTCACATAGAAAAGGTACTGTGATCAAGTAATTTAAACAGAGTGCAACAGGACTTCTGTTGTAAGATTTCTTAGAGGCTTTGATATTTTCTTCAAACCCTTGTTTGACCATGGACTTCCTTTTGCAAGATCACCTTAAGGAGCTAGAGGTCCCTGGACTGTACTTTAGAAATGCAGAGATGGGCCAATCATTCTTAGTTTGCGTTTCTATAGAACACAGTGTTATAGGGAATGGTAGTCTTTCCCCCAAAGGACAGAGAAGAAAAATGAAGAAAATTTACTCAATATTACATATCAGTCTTCTTATTTATTTCTAACCATTTTGGCATCTATTACATCTTCTTTTTCTAAGGTATATTTTGAGATGGCATCTTCCCAAGCTTACCTTTTAGTAATAACAATTACCGTTTATTGAGCCCATATTATGGGTTAACCCCATGTCAAATACTTTGCATGAGTTGCTTCTTTTAATTCTTTTAAGGACCCTACAATGTCAGAAATATCACTATCCCCATTCTCCAGATGATGAAGCTGTGGCTCAGAAATGTTAAGGGACTTGTCCAAGGTCACAGGTAGAGAGGACAGGCAGGAGTTAAAACCAGGTCTCGAGAAGTCCAATGAACTATGCTAACATCCTGCAGTCTTGCCTTTTTATCACACAGCCACCTCTACAAAAATAATGGGTGAGTCTTCACATCCCGCAGATTACTCGTATTGTTAGTAATCAATCCCATGTTCCTGTTTCATCCTGCGCGCCAATTCCTGACCTATTTCCAACCTTCTCAGGTTGTGGATTTTTAAATTGGATGATGATGAAATTGATAATGTTTATACTGCTGCTGCTGCTGATGACAATGATGATGGTTCATTTATTATTTTGCAGTTATTTATTTATTATTATTATTTTATCATTGACTATTGATGCTGACTTTTGACATTGCTTTTCTTGCTTAAATTATGGCTTTCTTTCTCAGTTAAGATTCAACCTCATTCTCTCGTTATGTGGCTTTTTGCAGGTCTGGGATAACACCTCATCTGATCCATCTCAGCCCCAGGATATTTCCTCTCCGTGCTGATTCGCCACTGTGGTGTCATTTTGGGGTCCACCTTAGCAGACATGTGATGTTTTGGTTCAAATTCCCCATGAGGCAGCTGCAGGGTGTTTCCACACAGAGCACCATCAAAGTACACCACCATGAAAACAAGGCTGAGGGTGGGGGCCAAGTGATTGACTTAAGGATTTATTGAGCACCTACTGTGTGGTGAGTACAGTGCTGGGGATACATTGGTGAGTAAGAACAGAGCCAGTCTCTGCCCTCATGAAACTGGCAATCTAGTAAGGGAGGCCTATACCAGTGCCATACTCATGCAAGTGGGTTTATCAAAAACAAACTGAGATAGGTAGTCAGAAGTAAAGGAATAGGGGTCCATGAGCCTGTCCAACCAAACAAGCTTTATTCTTTTTACACAGTCAGGGAAATCTTCTTTGAGGGAGGAGTCCTGTGGTTGAGATCTGAAGGTCAAGTAGGGTAAATGAAGCATAAGGATAAGATATCCCAAAAGTGGGAAGGAGGAAGCATGTGCAAAGACCCAGGGGTGCATTGAGGCATGGATTTTGAGGATTGGAAGCTGACCCTCGTGGCTGCAACACAGGAAACGTGGTCTGTCTCAAACCTCCCTTTACATTTAGAGGCTTATAGGCTAAGAAAAGGATTTTATTGTGAGAGCAGTGCAGTGCCCCTGAAGAGCCCAAGCAGGAAACTGAAATTAACTTATTTGCATTTTTAAGAAAATCATTTTGGCTACAACCACAAGAGAGAACTAGAAGGGCCAGGGTGGGTTTAGGGAGACCAGTGAGGAGGCTATTACTGTAGTCCAATAGTAGGCTCTTGACAGCTGATCTCTAAGGGCTTTTTCAGCTCTTATATTACATGATTTTACGTTTATCCAGCAGAAATTATAGACATGATTGGCCTGCACTTATTTGAACCAAACACTAAGTTTTATTGAATGTTTATACTGTTCCTCAGGAGACATATCTTATTTGAAATTGGGCTGCCTACACTGTCAAATTGTCTCTACAGGTAGGGCACACTTCATTGATGATGATTATTAAAGAAGCAGCCTAATCAATCAATTTTTTAAAAAGTCAAACCATCTTGGTGTGTGAATGTGTGTGGGGCGGTATTCTAATTAATGAAATAAAAATACCTTTAAGGAGAGATGGACTAGAGGGGAGATGTACATTTTTGGAGGCAGTGTTATCTACTCATTCACTGAATAAATATTTATTGAGAGTATTTATTGAGCTCTTACTGTGTGCTCAGCACTGTTCTAGCCTCTAGGATAACATGGAACGAAACAAACTAGGACTACCTCTGGACTTAATTCTATTTGAAAAAATGCAGTTTTGGATACACACAGATCTGACTTTTGATTCCAGCCCCACAACTGTGTTACCTTGAACAAGTCATCTTTCTGAGATTGATGTCCCTTATCTGTAATTCGAGAATGATATCTAAAGATTTTAAGAGTAAAATCTAAGGACCTTCTAAGGATTGAGATAACATATATCAATTACCTAACACGGTATCTGGCACATATTTTCAGGATTAACCTAAGTTTCCCAAATTTAGATGCTGCCATAATTGCTTTCGGCACTCATGGTCATGTTTAGCAATAATTTTAGTGACCTTACCAAAGCACTCTCCTCTTTTGACTGGGAGATACTTACTAGTTTTAGATATTTTATTATTTTAAAAACTCCCACAGCTGGGCAAACCAATTTCAATTTATGATTCCAAGTTATAATGAAAAGTGCCTTAAATTGTACCAATGTTGTGCTCTTTCCTTCTTTGTAATCTTGAAGACTATAGTGAAGAATATATGCATATGAATACATAAATGAACATATACACAAATATACATATATATACACAAACAAATATGCACACACACACATACATACACACTGCGGCAGGATGGAGGACACCATTGATATTGCAGTGGTTTGCGTGTTAAAAGTATTATCAAAGAACTGAAGTAATTTCTGAGGCCTTGAAATAATGGTGCTGCTGACAGTTTAATCCCCACTTTATCTACTACTTCTCCCCCAGGTTGTTAACAAACAGCACAGTTCGTGGGTAATTTCTCGCTCCTTCCCGTTGCTAACAAAATAGATACTTTCTTTAAACTAGAAAACACACTGTCTGGCATTGCTCACTTCAATTGGCAATGGGTTCCGTATAATCAAAGTCAGAGCCTGCAGACAGACAGCTCCCATCTCTTTGATAAAAGACAGTGGTCTCTAATGCACAGGCTTGTACCTACCCAGGTTTTAATAACTTAACTTTCACTAAAGAAGGGTCAGTAAATACCATATATGCCCAAATATAAGTCGATCTGTTTTCCCAATGTGAAAATCCCAAAAGTCAAGCATCAACCTAAGTTATTGAATTTATTAATTTAGTTACAGATTCTTTCAACATTCAAATGAAGCATCAAACTCTTATCCTTCTTCAAAATCAGTGTCTTTGTGTCATTGAACACAGCTCTCTAGAGCACATCATTTTCACTTCCATCAAAGTTATCTACATGATAGAGACTGAACCCATGTATGATGATGTCACTCACTCCAAGTAACCACTCCTATCACATGCTCTTCTCTTGTCCATGCTTCTCCACTCTTCCTGTAAGCCTGTATCTGTGACCTCCATAATGTAACTACTTACTCTATTTCTTCTTTTTTTTTTGCAAGGAAGACTGGCTCTGATCTAACATCCATTGCCAATCTTCCTCTTTTTGCTGAGGAAGATCAGCTCTGAGCTAACAACTGTGCACATCTTCCTTTATTTTGTATGTGGGATGCTGCCACAGCATGGCTTGATGAGTGGTGTGGTGGTCCACACCTGGGATTCGAACCTGCGTACCCCAGGCCACCAAAGCAGAGCATGAACTTAACCACTACACCATTGGGCTGGCCCCTTACTCGATTTCTTTTTAAAAGTGGTCTTTAAGAGGCTGTTTACAATAGCATTTAAGCTTGCCATTGTGAGGTAAGAGCCCCAGAAATAATTGCTAAATTGTGTTAAATTCCTTTGCCTTTTTTTTGTTTTCATTTTTTATTTTTAACTGATTCTGCCAGTGACCTCTGTAAGCAATCCAAACTAGTATAAATTGAGGTCCTTTCAGCCTCATGTGTAGTACTTTGTCCGGGCTATAGTAGTTGAGAAAGTGCTCTGTAATCTGAGATATTTTATTAGGCTCAAATATGAATCTTTCAGTGGGGTGGGGGTGATGATTCTTGGGGGAAAAGAAAACTTGACTTCTTATGTAAACATTTATGGTTCGTTGCATAAATGCCTCTATGCCCCCTCTGCCTTTGCTTTTGAAAAAGAATTTTTTAAAAATACTTCACGGCATTCTTTTGTGTCAAGACCAGTGTCCATCCTTCACAACACTGCTCTATAGACAACTCATTTTGAAAGCCATTCTGAGTCTTGCTGTACCGTGTATATTTATTCATGTAGTGTTTACTATATGTTACATGTTGAGATAAATGGTTTTCATTTATTTTTCAAATCTCACTAGGTGCTCACAACAAACTATAAGACAGGTATTTCTGTTCTCTCCATTTTGCAGATGAGAAAAACTGAGGCTTAGAGAAATGAAATAACTTGCCAAATATCACCTCATCAGTGGTAGAGCTGAGCTTCAAACCTGGGTCTATCTGATGCCAAAATTTTGTGCTTTTAATGAATATAATGTATGTAGGCAATCTTATGTCTATCTTAAACATCTCTTGGGGAGAGAAAGAAAAGTTGTTTTAAAGTTTGGAGATTTATAATTTAATGGCCCTTTTTTCCTATATTTCAAAAATCAAAGGATGACCTTGTAATTTCACTCCTAGGTGTTAAATAAGAGAAATGAAAACATATGTTCATACAAAAACTTATACATAAATTCTCATAGCAGCTTTATTCATAATAGCCCCAACTGAAACCACCCAATATCTGTAAATATCCACTCACAGGTGAATTATTTAACAAACTGTGTTTCAGTTCCATGGACTACTCTTCAAAAATAACAAGGAAAGAACTATTGATACATGTAACAGCAAAGATGAATCTGAGAAACACATTGAGCAAAAGAAGCAAAGCACAAAAGAGTGTATACTGAATGGTTCCTCTTATTCGAAGTTCAAGAACAGGCAAAACTAACCTATAGGAATAGAAAGCAGGTCAGTCATTACCTTGGCTAGGGGTTAGGGTAGGCTGCAAAGGGGCCTAGGGAACTTTGGGGGATGATGGAAATATTTTATATGTTGATCATGGTTGTACTTATATGGGTGTGTATACTTGTCAAAACTCACTATAATATACATTTAAATAGGGATCTTTTATTTTACGTAAAATGTATCTCAATAAAGTTGATTAAAAAATTAAAGAAGGGGATTTATGTTTAAAACTAGGACCATTTAGACATGAAAAAAGATAAAGACTGGCTAATTTGAGGATAAAAGTGTTGAGAATGGGAGGTCAATTAAGAAAGGCAATGATGAAGAAATGAGGAATCTTTGGCCTTGAAATTAGATGACACAAAGGAGGAGGTAGACTGCCTTCAAGTACCAGACATGATGTTCTGTGTAAGAGAGAAGAATTGGGAACAAGCATGAAACATGGCAGCAGGTGGACATCTTGGTTTAATATTAGGAAACCTTTCTAACAATCATAGTTACCTAGTGAAATGGGCTGTCCTAGGCAGTGGTAAACCCTCAGAGAAGGGCTCATAGAAATCGGGTAAACAACTATCAACAATGATGTTCAAGAGATCCTTAAAATGAATGAAAAGGCAACTTAGAAAACCTTTAAATAAATATGATTCCATCTATGAGATGAAAAAACCAACTTAAGTCATCTGTAAAGTCCAGTTCAATTCAAAAAGCACGTGTGAGCACATCTAATTGAGAGGCAGCTGTCCGTGCACTAACATTTGGAATGGTTCATTAAATTAAAATGCACAGAAAATTGGCCTTAATTCTAAGAAGGCATTTGGGCCTCCTTATAAATGAAATACATTTTTTCCTTTTTTGTTTCCCCCTCTGCAAATTGCTTCATTACATCAAATTTTATGGAGTTCTTAATAAAGGCTGGGAAATGGGGCCCAAGCCATGGGGAATACACATACGTACACAGAGTATCAATGCTGATATAATTGTGGGGGAGAGGCCTGCACCTGTATGACTACAGCAAGGTATGAACCCAAAGAATACCAACACAAATTGCTCTGGAGGGTTAGAGGCCCGCAAGAACTTAGCTATATATTCATCTCCCCATTGACTATCTCCACCAAGATATAACAGCGGTCCCTCAAAATCAACATGGTGAAAACCCAACTGCGTATCTGCTCCAGTCAGCCTTCTCTTCTTGCATTCATCATCACGGTGAAGAACACCTAGCACACCTCAAACCTGAGCCTGGGATATGCTCTGGTTTCTCACTCCCACCCTGCTCCCGTCCATCACATCCAATTGGCCATTAATTTTGTGTTTCTCTTGTTCAAACCTTTCTCTTTATTCTCACTACTGCTCTCTTTCATCAGGCACCCACAATTTATTACATAGTTTAATGCAATAGTTTTCTAAATAGTCTCCCTGTGCCCAGTTCATGCCTTCTGGGTAGGGAGGCCATTTCAACAAAGCATTTAAGACCCTCTCTAATCTAAGCCTTGCCTACCCCATTATCTGACCCCATCTTGCAGCTTCCCCTTTATACTCTCTGCTTTGATAATAGTCAGTTGTTTGAAATTTTTGCCATTGGTCTGGTTTGTTTTCAGGGCTGTTGTCTTGCCACATATATTTTGCCCCATGTTTAATCTGGAGTCTCCTACAGTGGAAACTGCATGCAAGAGAAGCCAGAAGAAAATCAAATATCCCTTTAGTGATGGTTGAGCCAGTGCCTAATATCCTCAATATCCTCCTGAGCAGAGCTCTGAAGAAGGTGAGTTGGATGATGTGGTTTGGGGTTTCCTTGACCTTCCCCTTCTGACTCAAGAACATTCAGTTCTGCAGAGTAAATCCATACTTAACTTATTCACCCAGTTACAGATGTTTAGAAGGTGGAGCAGAGAGAGACCCGGCCTTACTTACTATGGCGAGAAATAGACACTGAGGCAGAGGTAGGAATACAAAAGGTTTGTTGAGAAGTAACAGCTGTGATTGAAAAGAGGAATCAGGATTGGGCAGGAGGAGCCTCAAACTGAGATGTGGACCAAACGGCCCCAAAGAGAAGGCCTGGAACAAAGATTGCCGATTACAGGAGTCCTGCACTGGATGGAAATGGCTAGGCCATTGTTAGCACTGCTTGCTCAGTCATGACCTGGAGAATAGTCCAAAAGGAGTGTGACTTCAGCTCAAAACCAGAGTGGACCCTGGAGGAGTTAACACATTGGAGCTGTCAGCTAACCACATTCCTTCCAGCTGGGAGCAAGTCCTTTCTTGAAGGGGGAGCAGAGTAGTGCATTTCTGTGATAGCCACTGCACACCCCTAGTGCTGCATGGATCCACTTTTGCACAAATATCCAAGGATCTGGGGTTCTTTTCTGAAGGAGACTCTTAGAAGACAGAGGTTAGAGGAATGAATTACAGTCTTTGTTGCTGTAGTCGGTCTCAGGGCTACAACTGGCACTCATTTTCTCCCTCCTCAGGTATCCATTCTATATGCCCCCTCTTGCCCAGCTACCTGATAACTTACACCTCATTCCTGAGGAAGCTGAGCTCCTGGTGATCACAGCCTTCTCAGGCAAGGTCGCTGCTCCTGTCCACTCTCAATCACAAATTGGAGAGAGAGAACCAGGAGGCTCCCAAGTAGGTCATCGGAGTTCCACAGACCTCCCTCCTACCCCACCCCCATTGTGTATCAGCAGCCCACCTCCTACTGCTGATCAGGGTCAATTACCCCTGACAAGATGATTGTCTTTCTTATTCCTAACACACTTATTCCTGGACAGAATTAGCCCCATGCGCCCATATGACAGCCATAACTTGTAGTGCAATGTGACACTTGCTGAGTCTTCTGGCGAGAATGAACTCCCTTTGGTGACCAGGACCTCTAACCTTGTAGAATTCTGAGTTTCAGGGATAGGAAATACAGAATCCTCCAGTGGGTCATTGGGGATGACGGTAAGTAGATCTACTTCCGCTTTCACCCTCGTTCCCAAACCCATGTCATCCTCATATAGAGAGCACAGCATAATATAAATGGCTTTAATTCGATGGACGTACTACATTCTGGAGAAAGGCAATCCATCTTTGCAAAGTACTCTGTTATAATTATTACTACCGTGGCAGGCAAAGTATTCTTTTGACCTGGTACCTCGGCTAAAGCTTCATCAGGCCATTTCAATGATCTAATTAAGCCAGCTGCTTCTGGCACGTGCTCTCTGTGACCTGACCAGTATATCCCAAAGACATGGAGTCACTTTTGCACCCCCTTCACTGTAAGGTGGCTTCCCTCTGGTCAAATGCTCTATTGTGTAGGATTCCATGCCTGTGGATCAGGCACTCCATACACCCTAGGATAGTGGTGCTGACTGAGGCTCTGAGGGTAGAAAAAGCAAACTCATATCCAGAATGTGTACCTATCCTACAAGGACAAATGAATGAAACCTTTCGGAATAGTAAGGTCCCAGTGCAGTCAACTTTCCATCAGTTGGTCAATTAGCCTCCTTAAGAAATAGCACTATGCCAAGTGCTCAGCATTAGTCACTGCTGCTGGCAGGTTAGACATTCATAGGCAGCAGTCGATCAGCCTTGGTAAGTGGGAGTCCATGCAGTTGGGCCCATGCATAATTTTCATCTCTGTTGCCATAGCTTCTTCACTCTTATGCCCTTGTGGGGACAGAAGCTGGCTAACATCAACTGACCAAGTAATGCTGTCTCCTTGATTGTTTGGTGACATTTCCGTGATAGAAGCACACTGATGAGTATTAATATGTGACATGAAGATATTCACACTTTGTGCACAGTGCCACATATCCTTCCATTGCTCATGAATCCACTTATATTTTTACCTTGGGCTACTTCTCCTTCCCCACAAAATGGATGACCAGAGTCCTCACCCCAAACTCCATCCAGAAGATCTGTCCTTCCCGCTATCTTTCAAGGCCACTTCTGACTGAGGCTATAATGCAGCTGCCATCCATCTTCAGATACTAAACCAGCCCATCCATAAATGAAGATGACAAGATGTGTGAGGTGACGGAAGGACACTGGTGTCACAGTTGTGGGTGACATAAAAGTCTGGGTTACTGCTCATACAGCCTGCTTATGCCTTCTGTTTATGCTTGTGCTCGGTCGCCAGGATACCGTTTCTCCTTTTCATCTCATGATGGATTGTTTCTAGACCAGGCCAACTTTATGACTAGAACTCACCTCTGGATGGGCAATTCTGGATCCATGATTACTTGGTGTTGCATGGTCCAACACTCTGTTTCTACCAGAGCTATGTAGCATTCCAGAAGCTGTTTTTCAAAAGGAGTTTAATTCTCTTATAATGCATGGCCTTCTTTGGAATTCCAGGGGCCTGCATTGTAATTCTCCACCTGAGGCTTGCTATAAGCTTCATATTACATCTTTTCCCATCACTGACCTATCCAATATTATACAGTCTTCTGGATTTTATGGCCCAAATGCCAGGCTTGCTTTCACCATAGCCTGGACCTCCCAGAGCCCTTTCTTGCTCCTCACTCTACTCAAGGTTGCAGCCTTCCACTTCACCCAGGATATGGACTATACCGCTATTCCTAGGTGTGGAATTTATTCCCTCCACAATCAAAACTGGACTACAAGATACTGTGATTCCTTCTCTATAGCAGGGGATGTAAGATATAGCAATTTATCTTTTATCTGGGAGGAAATGTTTTGGCATGTCTTTGACATCTCGATGATTAAAAACTTGATTGAAGTGGCAGTAGTTTGTTTTTAAATATTAGTAGGATTTTTCCACCCTCCAGCCACCTTTTGTCCATCTTGCCCAATTAGCATAGATCAATGGTAGGTTAAACGTGATATTTTCTGGGATATCCAGGAGATCCAGATCTCTTCAGACGATAGTATAATAGTGGATAGGACATTTAACTTAGCCCTGGGGCAAAGTTATAAATGTATATTGCTATCCATTCCATGTGAATGAGAACTTTTTCATCCTCTTTCCCAATTGGAATAGGAAATAATGCATTTACCAAATCAGTGGCCACACACTTTGAAGGCTTATTGTTCTGCCCTGGAAGATACCTCAACGAGCACAGTAGTTTCCATCAGTGCTACTACTTAGTTGAGTTTCTTACAGTCATTCTTCAGGGTCCATATAGTTTCTGCAGGGGCCTAACTAGTCAATTAAATGGAGATATTTCAGAGTGATGCTAATCATCATGATCCACCATAACCCCTCCTTGCCAAAAAAAACTGCTTTGATTTGATATCCTGACTAGGTCAGGGGCCGTTTCAGAGTCTGGCCAAAGCCGTAATATGTGGGTTGCTTACAAGAATGCCTAGTTCATTACACATTAGAAGACTGGAAAAATGACCTACCAGGTAGGTCTAAAAACCAGTGGACTCACTGCCTACTGTAAGCCACATTTTGGACAAGACTCCATTTATTACTTGATCCCCAAATCCTTAAAAAGAGGAGCTATGAAGATTCTGTGCTCATAGGTTTCTTTGGCAAGGTTTTAGACTTGGAGCCCACTGACTGAAGAAACGGCCAGGTCTCCAGCAGGAAGGACTGCTGTAACAAGATGACAAGTATACACCGTAATAATTCCCTCAAAGAGACTTGTGAGTATTTACTCAAGTGACTGTATACTGGGGAAATGGGACTGCCCAGACAATACACGGACAGATGGGCAAAGACTCTGAACTGATATTGATACTCAGAGACTCCATGATTCCCCTCCCCCATTGCATGGGAGAGATTCCTGATTTGTCCTCAGTCTTCAACACCTCCTTCTGTACTGCTTCTTCCAAGATACAAGGCAAATAAAGAAAGTTTCTCTCTCTTCTGTGTTCTCAGAATACTGTGTTCAATTCTCAAACCACAGTATTGAAATTATGTCTGACTTCTCATCCTCAAAGGCGAGGTGCTCATCACAGGGAGATCAGCTTATTCTATCTACATCCTGAGCATCATTCTTGAATGAATCCAGTTGTGGGAAGCTTGTAAGTCCCCAGAGAAAGCAGAACTGAAGAAGGATTTTGAAACAGAAGGCAAAGTAAAAAAGTCTTTAATTTCAAAATAATGTATTTAAATTAACTTTCACCCAAAACAACAATGTAATACATGGGTTAAACTAGTTTTTCAAAAATGACAGTGCATGGTTCTACTACTCTTGATATAAGACCGTAGATAAGTCTAACTTCTCTATGAAATTGTTTCCTCATCTATGAAAAGAGGTAGATAGATTCAGCTACATGAAAATTCCCTCTCTCCTCCCAAACCCACAACTGTATTTCTCTAAGATGTTAAAGAACTTCCTTGAGAAATTTTTGAAAATTTGTGACGTCTCTAAAATAGTGTGATTTTAATGAGTTTTCTTGCATATGTTGTACATCTATATGCTTTATTCCATTATAGCTACATGTTGCAATGAATTTTGTATTACTTTTGAATTTCTTCACATTTCTTACAACCTCGATGTGAAATCTTAGCTTTTTCAAGATATCTTGCTATTAAGATTCAAAGCAAAGTAATTTTCCTGCCAAGATTTTTCCCTTTGTTATCTCGTCTTTCCATCACAGGCTCCATTGAGTCTGATATAGAACTGGGGCAGTGCTCAGGGTTGTCCCTTGCATGGAGTATTAAATCATTGGCCATCGTTTCCAATGTATTTGCACACAAAGGCTTGGTATAAAGGTTAAGAATCCATCTTGATGTTATCACTTGGGTAATCAAAGAAGTAATTACAAAAAAGCTCTTGGAACACAGGCAGCATCATTCAGTCTCGGAAAAGCAATTTATTTGCTGGGTTTTTTTTTTTTTTTTTGAAAAAGCAGATTTGGCGTGGGTCCATGATTAATTTAACATTTACTCAACATAGCAATGAAGGAGGAGCTCTTTTTATTATAGACAAGTTATTACAATCAAGTTAAGAAATGATTGCATATTTAAACATATGATTATATCATAGTTCATATGCTGAATATATGAATTACTAATTAAGAAAACTCTAATGCTTAGGGCATAGCAAATATACCCCAGTAACATCATTTTGTTTCAAATATTTCTGATGAATCGCTTCCCACTAAATCATAAATCCATAAAATCACTGGACTGGAGGGAAGCAGTGAGAGCATCTACTCTAGCAATTTTCAAAGTGTGCTCTGTACAAACCTAGAGTTCCCCAAAAATGACTCAAGGGAGCCACAAGATAAAAAGAAAGGTCAAGTAAGTGAAGTTCAAAGTCCTTCGACCTGCTTCAACTTGAGCAACCCCTTTCATAGAGTTTGGAAGCTAGTTGTGCCCCTAAAGAAGCTCAAATTTTTTTTTTTCTTATTTGGCTTTCTAAATATAAATCCACATGGTTATCTCATCTCTGCTTGAATTGCTCAAGTGATAGGACTCTCTCTGCTTTTGAGGCTGGAAATTCTATTTTCAGACGGGTCTCAGGAGATCTTTTCTGATTTGGACAAAAATATGTATCCCTACAGTGTACATTCTGTACTTGAGTGAGTTGTTTGGAGTCCTTTGCAAAGATTTCCTTATGTGGGTAACAGGTGGTGTTCTCCATGGGAGGGACTCAAGGATAGAGGTTAGTGTGCAGGATGTTTATTAGGGAATGCCCTTGGAATCAATGCTTGAGGAAGAGTGGGAAAGGAAAGGGAACAGGAAGAAGTCAAGCTGTGATGCACTTACCCCACAAGGAGCTCTGGAGCTACAAGTGAACAACCTCCTTCATCAAGCAAACTCAATTCAATTCTACACATCCTACCCCAACTCTTATTATTATTCTATGCTTGAAGTTCCTTTAGGGCATGGTCTCTTGCTTCTCTCATCAGGTTCAGCACATCTAACGCTGTGCTGTGATGCAACTTAACCCGAGGTACGGGTTTAGTGTCCAGGAGGGGAGTGAAGGAATATTCTGACAGACTGTTTTCATCTTTCAGAGGTGGCGTCTCTGAATTGCCTTCAAGGACGAGGATGTGCTATCTTTTAAATAAGAAGGGATGGGCCACTGCTGCAGGCTCAGCTGATTCAGGGAAAGTTGGGAAATCAAGATTTTCAGGTTCATCAATCCAGATGTTTCCATCCCATTTTTTCACCACCAGGGTTCTGACCTCTGCATAGCAGATCTGCTTTGTTTTTTATTTTTAAAGAATTTATTTTTTTAGAGCAGTTTTAGGTTCACAGCAAAATTAAGAGGAAGGTACAGAAATTTTCCATATACTCCTGCCCCCACATATGCATAGTTTCCCTCATTATCAACATCCCCCACCAGAGCGGAACATTTGTTACAACTTATAAAACTACACTGACACATCATAATCACCCAAAGTCCATAGTTTGCACTAGGGTTCATTCTCGGTCTTGTACATTCTATGGGTTTGGACAAATTTAAAATGACAGGTATCCATCATTATAGTATCATACAGAATAGTTTCACTGCCTTAAAAATTCTCTGTGTTCTGCCTATTCATCTGCCCTCACCCCTGACCCCTGGCAACCACTGATCTTTTTACTGTCTCCATAGTTTTGCCTTTTCTAGAATGTCATGTGGCTGGAATCACACAGCACACCCCCTTGTCAGATTGGCTTCTTTCACTTAGTAGTATGCATTTAAGTTTCCACCATGTCTTTCTATGGCTTGATAGTTCATTTCTTTTTAGTGCTGATAATCCATTGTCAGGACATACCACAATTTATTAATCCATTCACTTACTGAAGGACACCTTTGTTGCTTCCGAGTTTCGGCAACTGTGACTAAAGCTGCTATAAACATCTATGTGCAGATTTTTGTGTAGGCATAAGTTTTCAACTCCTCTGGGTAAATACCAAGGAGTACAATTTCTGGATCATATAGTAAGAGTATATTTAGTGTCGTAAGAAGCCACCACTGTCTTCAAAAGTGGCTGTAGCATTATGCATTCCCACCAGCAATGAATGAGCGTTCCTGTTGCTCCACATCCTTGTTAGCATCTGGTGTTGTCACTGTTTTGTACTATCGGCCATTCTAATAGATGTGTAGTAGTATCTCTTTGTTTTAATTTTCACTTCCTTAATGACATGTGATGTGGAGCATCTTTTCATTTGCTTATTTGTGTCCCGTATATCTTCTTTGGTGAGGTATCTGTTAAGACCTTTTGCCCATTTTTCAATAAGATTGCTTGTTTTCTTATTGTTAAGTCTTAAGAGTTTTTTGTATATTTTAGATAATAGTCCTCTATCAGATGTGTCTTTTGCAAAAATATTTTCTTCCAACCTGTGGTTTTCCTTCTCATTCTCTTGACATTGTATTTTGCAGAGCAGCAGTTTTTAATTTTAATGAAGTCCACATTATCTATTATTTCTTGCATGCATCGTGTCTTTAGTGTCATATCTGAAAAAGTTACCACCATACCCAAGGTCATCTAGGTTTTCTCCTATGTATTTTCTAGGAGTTTTACAGTTTTGCATTTTAAATTTAGGTCTATGACACATTGTGAGTTAATTTTTGTGTAGGATGTGAGTTCTATGTCTCGACTCATTTTTTTTGCATGTGGATGTCCAGTTATTCCAACACTATTTGTTGAAAAGACTGTCTTTGCTCCATTGAGTTGCCAGTTTTAAGATAACCTGCTGAATAAATCCTAGTCCCCTCATGCATTGCTTAGCTTTCTCTGCTGTCTTGCTGCAGTAGATGAAGACCTCTTTGTATGCTGCCAAGGATGTCCTCTGGCTTTCATACAGACTTTTAATTGCCCATTAATCACTCTCAGTCTTTACTATATTCATTTAGAAAGAGAAAGGAGACTACTGTCTTTATTGTCCTGTAGTTATTAAATCCCGCATTTTAATCGAAGCCCAATACACTGAAGGAGCTAATGCCTTCCTTTCCACCAGTATACAATCCCAATTCACCACGACTAAAAGTTTAACTATTGGACCACCACTTTGTGCCAGGAGTTATCTATGTTCCGCTTACCACCAGTAAGTGTTCGTTGCCAGCCAAGCAGCTAGTGATCTAGGTCCAAATTATCACCTTATCAACTGCTGTCTCAGACCACTTCTGGCACCAATGTTGCAGGCTTGTTTCTCCAGGAGATGATTTTTGGTAGGGAGTGCTCTTGGCATCAACACCTGTGGGAAGAAGAGAAAGGAAGCAGGATTGGACAAAGGGAGAAGTAAAGCTGAAATTCTGGTTCAGTGACAGCCTTGACCAATCACATCAGAATTTCTGTAGTTAAAATGGCCCATCAGAGTTGTCCCACATCGGGATGAAACAGCCTAGCCTTCATATTCATATTTACATATGAGTCATTGGATGTGAGCCACCCCAAGAAGAAATGTGACCGTGGACAATGCAGCTCTCTGCAGACATTATGCTGGTTGCTTTATCTCATTTAGTCCTCACAGTAAGAGTAAAAGTTTTTTTTTTTTAATTCACCTATTTATTTATTCAAAAACCTTAAATTTGTGAATCAATCTTATGTAGTAAGCACTTGGAGAAAGATAACCTATTTCAGTTTACAATTTCTGAAAGGAGCTGGTAATTCAGCTGAGTGTTGAAGGACAAGAAGCTTACCCAATATTGCCACCATCTTTACACAAATATTGAACAAATACCTCAAACTTAACATGTTCAAATTAAATCCCTTCCCCTCCCTCTTCTCATTGATGACAATACCACCTACCAGTTGCTCAGCTCAAAATCTTTGTAATGACTTTTGATTCCTATCATTCTTGCGTGCCCCACATCTAATCCTTCATGAAATCATGTTGGCTCTACCTTCAAAATACAGCAGGAATCCAGCCACCTCCCACCACATCCAATACTATCACCCAGGTGTGAGGGACCATTATCTCTCGCCTGGATTATGACAGGTCTCCCTGATTTTATCCTTGATTGCATACAGTCTATTCCCAATATACCAACTAGAGTGGTGATTTTATGCTCAAAAATCTACATTAGCTCCCCTTTCACTTACAGCGCAAATTTAAAAATTTCCCATGGCCTACAAGGCCCAAATGATCTACCTTTCATTATCTGTGTGACCTCATTGTCTAATACTCTCTTGCTTGTTCACTTCACTTCTAACATACAGGCTAGTATATTACATGTATGGATTGGTATTGAGAAATAAAACCACTGCTGGATGGAGCAGAGCAGAAAGGGCTTTGTAGGATGTAGCACGGTGACTGGACATTTTTCTCTTTAAAACTAGTGGAAAGCCTTTGAAGCATTTTAAGTAAAATTATTAGAAAATTGTTTTGAAAAGATAAGCTGAAAGCTCCTATCAATGATGGACTAAGGGAGTGAAACACAGGAGACAAGGAGGATGTTGCAATAGAGAGGTGTTGCAATAACATAGATGAGAGAAGATAACAGCCTGAAAAAGAGCATCAACAGCAGAGATAGGAGAAGACAATCCGAGTGCAAAGTGGTCAGAGCTTGAGAGATACTTAGAGTGTGTATAACCAGTAGTCCTTTGAGTAAATAAATGATTTGTATAGAAGACGAGTAAAAGAGATTTCCAGGATCCTGGATTGCACAACTGGGAGGATGTGGGCACCATACATTAAGATAAGCAATAAAGGTAGAGGAACAAATTGGAGAACAAGATACTTTCTATTGTGGATGTTGAGTTATGTTGAGTTGAACGCACTAGCTTACCCCACACGTGAAATATTTTGGAAACAAGTCAATCAGACTGTTGAAGTTATAGAATTGAAATTCAGGAAATAGGTCCATGCTGGGCACTGAGATATTGAAAATCAGCTTAGAACGGCAATTGAAATAATGAAGAAAGCCTTGGTAATATTGATATTTAGGTACAAGTAGAAGTAGAGGATCACTAACTCAAAATTGACAAGAAGAAGCTGTTGAAGTTCGGAGTGCAAATTAGTCACCTTTTGAACTCTCCAGGTTATAACCAGTAAAGAAAAGACACAAAGAGCCATGTGGGGATCAATAGATCAGCATTATTTATGTTCCAATAATTCCTAACACACACTACTCCTCAGAAAAGTTGGGTTTTCCTGAAACCCTATCCCTGAATGTGTCCTGCAAACTATATTTCCCATTCTACCACGCCAATGGGATTCTGGGTGTATTTCGTCAAAATACTAGTGGAAGATTGAGGGGATGGGAAGAAAGAACGAAGCAAAATTTTCTTCCTCCTTCTCTAGGTTTGGGGCATTTTATGATAATTGCTGAGTATCCTCAATGGTTCTAGCTTCTAACTGAGTACCCCTTTCTCTATGGAATGAGGCAGGCTTCTCTCAGATTCTAGCTCCCACCAAATAGGTCCAGCTCTTAGGTTCTATTAATACCACCTCCTTCCTCTTTTTGTGCTTCCATCCCTAGGGAGGGTAGCAGCTTCCCAATATTGCTGAAATCTCTTTTGTTTTTCAACTCCCTATTTGACTTCTCAATTCTTCCGTCACCTATGTAACCTATTAAACCTGTATATATTAACTTGTATTAAATTTGAATTACTTAGAGTGGTCTCTTTTTCTTAACGTGTTGGAGTGTTGACTCATATATTTGTAAAACATATCTGGAGACTAAAGCAAAAAAATGTTAAAGCCTCTTACTAGCTCTGTGTCTCAGATAGTAACCCCCAAATAATAAAATGGGTTCATTTTCACAATTTTTAACAGGCTTGATCTGTCATACCTATCCAGTGGAAAAGTAAGACAAGTAAGAAACTGGGAGAAGGGGCAGAGAGAACAGGTCTATTTCCCATCTGAAGACTAGGAGCACAATTGACTCAATCATATCTGTGGGCAGAAAAAGAAACAGCCATCAACTTCTTTTCTGGGCTGAGAAATTACCCTCTAAACAAAATCCAGGATCATGGCTATCTCATCAATCACATAAGTCATTTCCACAGGGAGTAGATTATTCCTGCGTGCCTTCCCTGTGAAGTACTGGTCACAGGGCAAGGGGAACATGCTCACTCTTACCACACCATCTTTGAAGGAACAGCATAGCTAGCGCCTTCCCTCTATTGAAAACTATGGTCTGGAAAATTAAAATTCCTTCCTGCAAGTAACTAGGGAGCCAGGAAAAACTGGTGTGGCTGAGTACAGAGAGAAAATGAACTTCAATAAGAGGGAGAGATCAATAAGATTAAATGTTCCAGAAACCTCCAGTTAAGATAGCAATTGAAAATTAGTTATTGGATTCACCAACTAGGAGGGCTTTGATGAGTTTTAATGAGCAGCTTCAGGGATATAACGGAGGCATTAACCAGACTCCAGTGACGTGGGAATTGAATAGTGATGAAGTGATTCCAATGTGACTGGACAATTCTTTCAAGTAGTGAGCAGGGAAGGGTATACAAGGGTGAACAAAGGAAGGGAAAGAAGAATCAGAAGGATTTTTTTAAATTAAAAATATTTGTGTATGTTTACATGCTGATAGGAAAGAGCCCATAGAGAGGGAGCAGTTGAAGCTAGAGGATAAAGAGAATTTATCAGTGAAGCAAGATCACTCAAGGGCCAAGAGAAAACAGGATATAAAATACAGTGGATAGATGAATCATGGAAGGAAGAAACTTGGTTCTTAAGACAAGACGGTGAGAGGTAGAGATAAGTATAGATGCACATAAATTTGCTGAACTTATTTAAACTTCATAATCATTTTCCTTTTAAAATTAATTCAGTATACATATTACTGCTAATCAAAGATCTCGATTAGTAAACAAAACCAAAATTAAAAAAAAAATAGTAACATTAGTACAATGTTTTCTCTGATTTGAGATCATTCCAGCCAAAGGAGAGATATTCCCAATGTCATCTGGTGGATGAAGACACTTCCCCTTACTGTGTCCCTCATCTTGTATGTCTCCATCATTTCTACCAGTGATGGTAGTCCTGAACCAATGTTGGACAAAAAAAATTTGTTTCCCTGGCATATATACTAAACCAGCAGTTTCCATGATGTGCATATTAAGGAGTTACATGAAAGAATTATTCCATGAGATAAACAATATTAAATGTTTTACTGCAAAATATATCACACGTCTTATTATCGATTGTCTCAGGAGAATGACACAAAATGCAGTGTTCTCCATCACCACTGGACTGTAGAAGATTTTTATTAGTGGAGATCACACGGGACAAATGTTCCAGGAAACAGGCCTCTGTAGTGCAGTGATGCAAATTGTTCCACTTCTGTCTTCTGGGGCCTTTGTACGTGAAAACAGTCCCAGGGATGTGAACAACCCCCAACTGTATTCCACTGGGCCCCAAACTCATTTCTAGGGATGCCATGAAAGTGCTCACAGTGTAATGACTTGGGCACACTCTTGTCAACCACTGTCAACCACTGGAAGTGGTGACTTGAGCATGAGAACTGCTCTGCACCCATTATCAGAACCCTTCCTCTTCCCTGGTCTCTACATCCAAGATCTCTATGAAGCTATTTTTTAAATGGAAAACATCCCAAGAGGATGGCACGCTTGAAAACAGCCAACTCTGCAGTTGGCAGAATGACAATATATTTTCCATGCCAACTTCTTCAGTCAAAATGTGAGTGAAGATAACCTCATAACCTTACGATTAGCTTGATCTGCTAGTTGGCCGCATGGCTTCAAAAGATCACAGTTGAAAGACTCCTTATTGCAACATTTCTCAAAATGTGGTCCAAGAACCCATCTGAGTTAGAATTACTTAGGTTGTTTATTTTGAAATGGGCTCTTCTCTGGCGCTAACAATAACATTCTCTGAGGATAGAGCCCTGAAATCTGTCATTTCAGCAAACTCTCCAATGTTATTATTTGTAAACTAAAATGTAATAAGCACTGTCTCAGAAATTCTCTACTCTGACAGTCTCACTTTTTTTCAAATTTTATCAAGAAATAACATATACAGAAAAGAACACAGATGAATGAATTTTAACTAAATGAATACATCTGTATAACTAGCACTTATATCAGGAAACAGAACCGGAGCAGAACCCCAGAAATCCCCATGTATGCCATTCTAGCCACTACCTCATAGAGGATAACTATTCTCCTGACTTGTAACATCAGCAGTTTGTTTTGCCTATTTTTGAACTTTCGATAAATGAAATCAAACAATGTGTACTTTTCGGGAACTGGCTTCTTTCATTCAACATTATTTGGCGAGATTCAGTCATACTGTCTTGTTTCATAGCGGTTTGTTCCTGATCTTTGCTGTGCAGTAGTCTATTGCATGGATATACAATTTAATTATCCTTCCCATTGCACACAGCATTTGGGTTGGTTTGGGCAATTACAAATAGTGCTGTCACGAACACTTTTGTACATGTCTTTTGGCCCACATATGTACGCATTTCTATGTGCCTGGGAATAAAAGTGCTAGGTCATATGGCATGGTTTTTTATTCAGCTTTAGTTTTTTTGTTTTTTGTATATCTTTCAAAATGATTGCACCAAGTTAAACACCAACCAGCAGGGTAAGAGTTTCCAGTTGCTCCGCATTCTCCACACACTCATTCGGTACCATCTGTCTTTTTCATTTTATCCATTGTAGTTGAAGTGTACCAGTAGTACTTTGTGGTTTTAATTGTATTTTCCTAATGACTAGTTAAGCACTGTTCCCTATGTTTATTGGTTATTTCAATATCCTCTTTTTATGATGCGCCTGTTCAAGTCTTTCACCCATTTCTTAAAAATTGAATCAGTTGCCTTTTGCTTATTGTAACAGTCCTTTCTACATTCTGGATTCAAGTCCATTTTTGGATGTATGTGTTATAATACATGTTGGATGTATATAGTCTCCGATTGCGTGGATAGCCATTTTACTCTCTAAAGGGTTATTTTTTTCAACAGAAATTCTCCATTTTAATGTAGTCCAGTTTATCAGTTATCATTTTTTGTGTCTGTCTTAAGAATTATTTGCCTACTCCAAGTTCATGAAGACATCTTTCTGCTTTTTTTCCCAAAAACTTTATTGTTTTATCTTTTACGTTGAGATGGGCTATCTCACTGGAATTTATTTATTTATTTATTTATTTATTAGTGAGGAAGATTAGCCGTGAGCTAACATCTGTGCCCATCTTCCTCTATTTTGTATATGGCATGCCGCCACAGCGTGGCTTCATGAGCAATGCGTAGGTCCGCGCCTGGGATCTGAACCTGCAGACCCCGGGCGGCTGAAGCGAAGCATACAAACTTAACCACTACGCCACTGGGCCGGCCCCTTATTAATTAATTAATTTATTTATTTATTTATATATTGCCTCTTATTTATTTATTTTTGTATGATGTGCAATAGATATCTCCCCTCCTTTATTTATATATACATATACACACACAGTCATGCATCTCCTAACGACGGGGATACGTTATAAGAAATGTGTCGTCAGGTGATTTCATCCTTGTGTGAACATCATAGAGTAGATTTACACAAGCCTAGATGGTATAGCCTACTACATACCTAGGCTATATGGTACTATTCTAATGGGACCACCATCAAGCATGCAGTTCGTTGTTGACCAAAGCATCATTATATGGCACATGACTGTATATAAAACGAAACCTAAAGAGAGGGCCAAACTTGCCCAAGGTTGTCCATCTAGTACAGAGGAGGCTGGTTATACAAAGAATCCACTTTGCTACCTGCCATCTTTTACTGGCATGATTATTTTAGTTCTCAGCTTTGATTTCTCTAACTTATGGTTTCATTTAAGGTCTTGTTTCCTGACCACCATTCTCATCTAAACCACCTCTAACTCCCCTGTTCTTTAAGCTTCTTATTGCATTCAGGGCACACAGAGCTGTGAAAAGAAGCTCAGTCTTCTAACCTATGGGTCCCATGTCTGTTACATGTGGTACCACTTTTCTAACATGACTTGAAGTCGTGGTCCCCAAATACTCTGGGTTCATGCTAGTCTTTGTCATTATTTAAGTATCTAAAAA